>NC_056740.1:358407487-358597487 GCF_019279795.1 Protopterus annectens
TCCTTATTGTTCAGTATAGCTTGATAATGAGTGTTTCGTTTTTCTAACACTTCTTTTTTTATGTCTTTCAAAAGCATAATATTGTATCCCGTTTATAAACATGTTTGTAATGAGTTCCATTTCCTCATATAAATCAGTGTCCTTTGTAGTCATTCGACTGGCTCTTATGAATTGTCCCTTTTGTATGTTCTTTATTATGTGGGTTGGATGTCCACTTTGAAAATGCAGGTAACTATTTGTAAAGGTTTCTTTTCTAAAAATACCACTGTGAAACCTTAATTCTTGCGAGTCCCACCAAAAAGATACATCAAGAAAGTTTATTTTCAAACCTGTTTCTCCCTTGGCTTTAGAAAACAACAACAGAACTTTAGAAGCTAATAATATCAAAACGAAGGGTATGTTCCCCTGCCTTCAATGTAATATGTGTAGATTTATTTTGCAAGGACCATGTATTGTAATAGAAACTATGGATAGAACTTTTAAAGTACCACAATATGTCAATTGTAACACCAAGGGTGTCATATATATTAGTTTCTGTAGCAGTTGCACCTCATTTTATGTAGGTATGACAACCAGATGTTTGAAGACAAGAATTCGTGAGCATCTTTACAGCATCAAATGTAGGGACGAGACTAATGCCTTATTTAAACACTCCCTAGTCTGTCATAATTTTAAAAAATTTTTATTTTCAGTGATAGAAGTTTGTCAATCAGATTTGAGGGGGGGTGATTTTAAAAATTATGTCGAACAGAGGGAGACCTTGTGGCAAATAAGGTTAAAATCAGATAAACCTCCGGGCCTAAATGATTCTATTAATATCAAATGCTTCTTAAAAAACAACAAGTTATCTATTGACAAAAATGTAGAAATGAAACTTTTTAAGTAATATTTTTTTAACAAATTATTTGTACTAATTGAATGATTGAATGTTAATTAATAATGACACTATTTAAATAGTGTTGATGATTTTAAAATGTATTCTGAAGAAGTCTTTGACGAAAGCGTGTATTGAGTAAAGTTTATTACGCTATTGCTGCCTTTGAGTGTCATTTTCATCTCATCACTGAATTATTGGTGCACAGTGGTTGTGAACATCTTTCGCTACTTATTAGCTGCATTACCTATTTCCTTCCTCAACCGTTACATTTGGTTCTTTTTTTGTGGAATTTACTTGGTTTTTGTCTTGAATCACCATGGCCGAGGAAGGAGATGAACAGCTTCTAAATCTCACTATTCATCCGACACCAGGTTCGGATTCTTCAAACACTCAAGACCTGCTTATTGCTACCCTAATCAACATCCAGAACTCTCTGAACTTCCTAGTAGCTAACGCTTCTAAGCCTAATTTGCAACCAGCGGCGAACGCCTCAAGCCCGATGGGGTCTTTCCATGAACTGGATACAGTCATCGAAACCAGGGAGACCAACGTCTGCTCCGGAAATCAATCTAAAAGGGTTAGCGGCAAGAATGAGTGCAGTCACGGACAAAAACAACAAAATGAACTTGGTCTAAAACCTATTTTGGAGTCTTTCGACAACCCCTTCGGTGGACATACTGGGTATGTACAATCTTTTAGCAACGAAGAGTTTAACAAGAAAATTGAACTGTTAGGCAAACTGTTGAAAAGATATCGCTCTATTTTTATAGAGAACTGTTACTTTGAGCGATGCCTAGAGTTAGGCATCATACCGAAGGGGTTGAGATTTTTCAAATGCCCCAACGGCGTTTTTATCGGAGACCCAATGTTTCAAGTTCTAGTCAATTTTTTTAACGAAGCAGGGCAGTCTTTTTTGAGACTGTTGATTGACAACAATTTAGAGAAAATGAACCTTTTAAAGGAAGACATTTGCTTGCTAGAGGTTGAACTTAAAGCCATTTGCCTCGACAAGAACAGACAGGCTGAATTATTTGACAAAATGGTCAAAGAAGTAGAAAAACATGCCGAAGAGGTTATAAACAGGAAACACTCCAAATTATTACGAGACATTACAGCTTATGAGTCTAAATCTGCTTACAACCATTTTGTTCCAGGGCACAGAGAAAACAATTTTAAAAAGCAAGTGCCCCAAAAAGTTAACATATGTAATTATTATGCAAGAGAGGGTTTTTAAATGAAAAATGTTGGTTACAATACTATCAATGAAAGTAGACAATTACCCGGACTGGTTAAAGCCACTACCAGTACAGACACGGAATTGAACTCTGTAACTGATGATAATGTCAACTATACAGATGATCCTGAATTAGTTGACAGGATTTTAGTGAATGAAATTAACGAAGAAAGCAGCACAGGGGGAAAAATAGGTTCTGTCAATAAAGTTCCTTCTATTAGAACATCAAAAACATCGAATTTTTTTGGCAAGAAAATGCCTTTAGAGAAAAAAACAATACTAACCAGGAGCCGCACCTTCCTGGGATCAAGCTCTTCAACGAACGAAACTTAACATCACAAACAAATGATTTTGAAATTATTAACTTAACTGATGTTGTCTTTAGTAAGCACGAAACAAATGTTTTAAAACTAGGCTTCAATTTTGTGCCAACAAAAAGAGCTGACTATAGTAAAACTGTAGTGGATATTAAAAAATACGTTAGAAAGTTAAATCTACATTATTTAATGCACGGCATTCCCATGACTGAAAAAAGTTTAATCAAGCCTTCTATTTACAATCCACAGTTAAATCACACTATGAAAGTTTTTGAGGACACATGCATACAGGAATTAGAAGAGTTACTAGACAAGAACATTAAGGCTAGTCATAACTTGTCATTCAAAGATAGAAAGGCATTTAATGAGTTACGCAGGAAAAACGATACCATCAGGTTTATGAGGAGCGACAAAGGTGGGAATCTAGTCATCATGACACAGGATTCCTATAAACAGAAAATGTTGGAAATATTAAACAACACTGACGAGTATGAAGTAGTTCCACTTTATGATATAAACAAGAAACACAACATCATTCATTCCTTTTTATATGATGCTCTTATGTCAAGTGAGATAGACTTAGATGTGTATGAATTTTGTGTAATTGATAAACCTAGAATAGGTACTTTCTTCGGAATACCGAAGATACACAAAAATCCAACGGATCCACCTTTTAGGCCAATAGTGTCCTCACCACATTCAATCACAGAGGGAATATCTTTAGTCATAGATGCCACTTTAGGGCCACTGGTTTCACAACAAGAATCCTTTATCAAAGATTCTTGGCACTTTTTGGAAAAATTAAAAGAATTTAATGACAATAACATATTTGATCCAATTCAACATATTATTTTTACTTTGGATGTAGTTTCCTTATATACATGTATCCCCCATGAAGAAGGGGTTGAAGCTATACGACAATTGTTAAGCAGGAAATCGAAATATGAAGCGGGTCAGATTTCCACTATTTGTAGGTTTCTGGACATTTTATTACACCACAATTATTTTATATTTGGGAATACCTACTACAAACAAAAAAGAGGGGTGGCCATGGGGTCTCCAGCTGCACCCTCATATGCCAACCTTGTAATGTCGTGGTGGGAAGAGGAATTTCTCAAACCTATAAAAAACAATTTTAATATTCTACTATATCACAGATTTGTAGATGATTTAGTTTTCATTATTAAAGGAAATAATGACACTGTTCTCCAATTTCTTTCTGTTATTAACAACACAATTGATTTTTTGAAATTTACCAAGGGAGAAACAGGTTTGAAAATAAACTTTCTTGATGTATCTTTTTGGTGGGACCCGCAAGAATTAAGGTTTCACAGTGGTATTTTTAGAAAAGAAACCTTTACAAATAGTTACCTGCATTTTCAAAGTGGACATCCAACCCACATAATAAAGAACATACCAAAGGGACAATTCATAAGAGCCAGTCGAATGACTACAAAGGACACTGATTTATATGAGGAAATGGAACTCATTACAAACATGTTTATAAACAGGGGATACAATATTATGCTTTTGAAAGACATAAAAAAAGAAGTGTTAGAAAAACGAAACACTCATTATCAAGCTATACTGAACAATAAGGATACCTTTTCAGGTTTAGGTTCATTAAATAACACAGCACACAATAAAGTGGTCTGTTCCTTAGACATGACTATTGATAGTACCAATATTAAACAAGTATTGAGAAAGAACTGGAGAATTTTACAGGGGAATTTTGACATCAGTAAAATAGTGGGGGGGCAACCCAATTTTGTCTTAAGAAATACTTACAACATCAAAAAAGCTTTAGAAAACAACAACAGAACTTTAGAAGCTAATAATATCAAAACGAAGGGTATGTTCCCCTGCCTTCAATGTAATATGTGTAGATTTATTTTGCAAGGACCATGTATTGTAATAGAAACTATGGGTAGAACTTTTGAAGTACCACAATATGTCAATTGTAACACCAAGGGTGTCATATATATTAGTTTCTGTAGCAGTTGCACCTCATTTTATGTAGGTATGACAACCAGATGTTTGAAGACAAGAATTCGTGAGCATCTTTACAGCATCAAATGTAGGGACGAGACTAATGCCTTATTTAAACACTCCCTAGTCTGTCATAATTTTAAAAAATTTTTATTTTCAGTGATAGAAGTTTGTCAATCAGATTTGAGGGGGGGGTGATTTTAAAAATTGTCGAACAGAGGGAGACCTTGTGGCAAATAAGGTTAAAATCAGATAAACCTCCGGGCCTAAATGATTCTATTAATATCAAATGCTTCTTAAAAAACAACAAGTTATCTATTGACAAAAATGTAGAAATGAAACTTTTTAAGTAATATTTTTTTAACAAATTATTTGTACTAATTGAATGATTGAATGTTAATTAATAATGACACTATTTAAATAGTGTTGGTGATTTTAAAATGTATTCTGAAGAAGTCTTTGACGAAAGCGTGTATTGAGTAAAGTTTATTACGCTATTGCTGCCTTTGAGTGTCATTTTCATCTCATCACTGAATTATTGGTGCACAGTGGTTGTGAACATCTTTCGCTACTTATTAGCTGCATTACCTATTTCCTTCCTCAACCGTTACATTTGGTTCAGCTCATTACAATACTGAGCCACCCTCTTCTTTCACCCTCTGGTCAAACAGTTCCTGAGAGGGGCCAAAAATTTAAGACCCTCGAGGAGAGCTCCCACTTCAGCCTTGGACCTTAACTTTGTACTGGAGAAGCTCACGCTTCCCCCTTTGAGCCTGCTGCTTCAGCAGAGTTAAAATTCCTCTCTTGGAAAACAGCCTTACTTCTAGCCATCACTTCAGCAAGGAGAGTGTCTGAGTTACAGGCCCTTATGGCTGTGGAACCCTTCATTATCTTCCATGTGGACAGGATTTCCCTCAGGACTAACCCATCATTTATGACCAAAGTGGTATCCAGTGTGGCTTTAAACCAGTCCATCCATTTTCCAACCTTTTTTTCCTAATCCTCAGAATAAAGGGGAAAGGATCCTGCACTCCTTGGACGTGCACAGACAAGCTTAGGTTCTACCTTCACAGAACTAAACCGTTCAGAAAATCTGACCAGCTGTTAGTCAGCTTTGCTACAGGGGCAGAGGGCAAGGCCATTTCAAAGCAAACCATCTCCAAATGGATAGCACACTGCATCCATTCTGCTGCAAGCACTATAGAAAACATACCCCACAGGTGATCAAAGCCCATTCCACTAGGGCTACTTCAACCTCTACAGCATTTCTCAGGGGAGTCCCTATCAGGGACACCCTGGAAACTGCAACATGGAGTTCTGTACACACCTTCACCAAGCATTACTACTTACCTATCTTTTCTAAATCCAGAGCTGGATTTGCTACAGCAGTCTTACAAGGCCTGCTAGCCAGCCCTAATATTTCTTGACTACCTCCACCCTTCCTCAGCTTTGGGAATCAACCCAAGTGTGATGACTGCAACAGTGAAACATGAAGAACATAGTACAGTTGTGTACACTTACCATAAATGTAGATGTTCGAGTGTATATTCACGTTTGCAGTCCTAGTTACTCCCCCCCTTCAGCCCCCTGACTTTTCTATACTACTACCTTTCCTCTTTTTTTGGCCATGTCTTATGACAGTGGTATTTACTTTTTACTGGAGGTGTTCCACACCATGTAATTGCTTTCTATTTGGGGGGCTCCTGACATCTGAGGCAAGAAAAAATGATGTAATGGCGTCGGCTACATGTTTTATACCCCTGATGACCTGACATCATGGAAGAAGCGACAACATCCGACGCAGAAATCCCAAGACTCTGGTATTCGGGCCGACTGAGGGCTACCTGCAGGCAGATAACCCAAGTGTGATGACTGCAACAGTGAATACACTTGAACATCTACATTTATGATCAGTGTACACAACTGTACTTTTAGAAATGATGCATTTGAGAGGGGAAGAATTCACTGTTCGGTTTTGTCCCACGAAGGAGGCTACAAAAGGACAGTAGATCTGCCAAGCAGTCCTTCAGGGTGATCCTTCTATTTGTGCATATCTTGAAAGGTACCACAGCTGTGGCCTGGGGAAACCAGTAATACATTGGCTCCTGTCCATTAAGAAGCCCCCCCCCCCTGCTTCTTAAGCCCTGGAGCGTGTGGTTTCTTGTCAGAGATGTGCAAGTCTGACATCCTTGATTTAACATCTGATCTTAAAAAGGCTCTGACCACCACCCAGTAGTCTGGCTTCCTCAAACAAGGAATTCAGTATGATGAAAAGGCTAAAGAAGTGGATATGTGAATCCTTTCATTGTATTTTATGGACATTTAATTACCTATTGCACATGGTGTATTTGAAACATGATATTTCTGATAAAAGTTTCCATACTGATGAGCATTTGCCAGATGGTCCTATTAAACATAAACTCCATTTTCAGCTGCTTTGACCATGACCAACTTCAAGGTGCTGATTTGTTATGACATTGCAAATAGTTCTTCCAGACTCATGGCATCCAGCATTGCTGTATGCCAGCACATATAACTCGATTTAGCAGATTCTAATGAGGACACCATGATGACCTTTATGGATACCCAATTTCAGGGTTCTTGCTTATGTAAAGTATATGGTGAAGGACAAAACCTTCACTGCTGCGTACATGAAGTTTTAACCAAGCCAAAGCTCTTTTCCCAGAATGCATTGGGGATAGCACCAGATGTAGTTCAGGTGCTGCACAGAGCAGGAGAGCCAGCAACATTCTAAGTAGAAATCTAATAATCAGGGTGGCATTCAGAGTAGTGGCAGGCCCAAAACCAAGGGCTCTTTGCAGTTGCAGGTAGTGGTGGCTCAACTATGAGTAAATAGCAGAAGCTTTGCTTGACTGTCTCTCTAAGGAGACAGTTTGTGATCGTCTGTTTTTCCACTTGTGTACATGGGAAACTGTCATATTGGACAGATGGATCAAGGCATATAACATGAACAGTCCTGTCATCTCATCCATTTTCTAGTGTCCACACCATCAGACGCTGATCAGAAGGTGTCAGCAGAAAGGGGGTTTCCCAGCCTACTGCAAAACAGAGCTAACTGTGAGTTCCCACAAGACCAAGAAATGTCATATTTAACTTCAGATCTGATGTTATCCATGCCACTATTCCTCACTTCTGGGTCGTAGGATCCAACACCGGATCCGAGCTGGCAACTTTTCAAACAAATGCTAGGCTCGAGCTCCTCCCACTCCCATAATTCCTTGCTTACATCTAACCCCAGATTTCATTTGCTGCTTCACCACTACAGACGAGATTCCTCTGGCTCGAGTCCTTCAGTGGGATAAGTGCTTATTTTCAAAATTCCTTTTTTGTCCTTATAGATCTTAAAATTGTTTATTTGTCTCCTTAGAGTTCTAAGATACCGTTTTTTGTACCTTTTTAGACTCCCTCCCTTTCTAGCTATTCTATTTTTGTCAGTCCTTTTGGCACCATTTTACTGTGCTTGAAAAATCTCTATTAGAACTTATGCTTAGACTCATTCCTTGTTCCTACTTTTGAATTATTTACTAGTGTTTGTTGTTGTCTTCTTGCTGGTTTTTGATTGTAGTTTGGCCCCTGGTTAATGGTTCTGGTTTGTATTTTGGCTTTGACTCTTGGTCTGCTGTTCAGCTGCTCCTCATGTCTGACAAACCAGCAGGATTTAAGAGGGGCTCCTCGTGTGGTCGGAAGATGCCCATTTCCGACTTGCTTGAGGAGTGCCTCTATAGTTTGGGTGCTGACCACCTGGAGGTTGAATGCCGCATTTATGCGGCATTCAACCCTAGGGCTTTGGTCGAGCACCGCAATCATTTACTATTGAAAGGCATAGCTCAGAAGGGGGTCTGTTGGTCCACCAGTCTGCGACCAAACTGGGTCCCTCTGACCACAAGAGAAAGCACCCTCCATCTCTGGGTCCTCTTCCTCCAAAAAGTCTAGGCTGCCAAATCCTTGCTCCTTGGACCTGACTACAGCTGTCAGATCCAAGGACCTCCAATCTGAGATCCCATGAGTCTACTCCTGGATCCAAGGCCTCCGGTTCGATGCCTTTGGATCTGATATCTGGGGAGAATACTCCCAGATCCAAGGCCTTTGGATCTAGCAAAGACCAGACCTGGCAGGGTTCCAAACTCCTCGAATCCAAGGCATTCGAGTTCTAAATGCTTGGATCCTCAGTAGCCCTGTGATCCAAAGTAGACGGATCCAGGATCTGTGTCAGATCCCACCATCTTGATTTGGAACTCTCCATTGCAAGTTCTGGCCTGGAGCAGCATTTTTCAGCTCCCGGGCACAGAAACCATTGTTCTGAGAGGTATAGGAGGTCCTCAGGGTCTAGGCACGTGTTCTCAGCTAGGTTATGAGCCTCTTCTAGGTCTTCCAGGAGCTTGTTCCCATCTAACATGGACAGGATGATGAGGTCTTACTCAAGGCTCAAATTGAGATGGGGCTTCTTTTGTTCCTTGCCCATCTGGCCAGGGGTCCTTCCCTTGCTCCTACACTTCAATCTCCTTGTCTGACCCTGGTGGTTTCGGATTTCCAAGACCTGGGGAGCAGTGAGGAAGTGAAAAGGACTCCTAGATCCCACTTTGTCTCTACCCTGTTCGAGTCCATGACCGTCTCTGCTCTTCCTTCCTCAGAGCAGACTGGGTCCCGGACCTGAGTAGCCACTCCAGAATCCTTGGGAGAGGGTTCCAGTCCAGTTTTTTGAACCAGTCTCTGCACCTCGGTGCTTCGGCTCTTTGACAGTTTGGAGCCAGTATTATCCGGGGGTCTTGAGGTGGTGGCATGCTCTGCTTCCTCTTCTCAGGTGGTCTTGCCCACAGGGAATGGGGAGGGGGAATTGTCCACCCCTTCAGACTTCTGGGGTAGTAGGCCTTTTTTCATTACTAGAGCTGCCTCCCCTGCTCTCCAGGGCCCTTCCCAGCCCCCCTCATCTCTGAGAGTTGAGACTTCTCATCATGCTCTCAGTCAGTCCTCCCAAACCAGCCTTCAAGGGGGAGTTACCTCACTTGGGGTTCCCCACTCTTCCAAGTCCTCCCCTGAGATTCCCTCAGAGGATGTGCTCTGGAAGAGGACGTGTAAGAGGAGGCACCTAGACTCTCCATTGTAGTCTGTCACTGAAGATACAGACCTCGATGAAGGGGATGGATCCCCAAAATCTCCACTTGAAGATGTCTCCTTCAGAAACATCATAGAGATCCTCAAATTGAAGGGTGGATGGTCCTACTGATTCTTTGGACCCAGTGCCCAAACGAGTGGACAAATTAAGTCCACCCATGTTCAGACAGTTTTGGTCAAAAGGGGTGGCAGTCGATGCTATTGTGGTAGCTGCTGCCACTAAAAAGGAGTTGGCGGAGCAGAGTACATCTGTCCATCTCCCCAGTTGAGAATCCTGGGTGATCGACAGACATGGAAAGCGGGTTTTTGCCTCAGCTACATTTGGTCTGTGGATACTTAATTACTTGGCACACTTCACCCATTTCCAAAGGGATTTGGTTAATGAACTCACTCCTTCCCTTTCTGAGTTGATGCCTGCCAAGGACTTGAAAATAGTCTCCCAAAATATCCACTCTTGCATCCCTCGCTAATGCCTCGATGAGGTTGATTTCCAATGCTGCGGAAGACACCTCTTGAGTGGCCAGCATAGGCATTGCTATTCAGTGTTTCACCTGGCTGTGCCTATGCAGGTTTCCGGAGTCTGTTAAAACGTCCTTTACCCATGACCCCTTTGACGGATCAACTCTCTTTGTTCCATCAGTCAGAGATACACTGACCCACAGTGAGCAAGAAAGGAAGACCTTGTCGGCTGTGAGAATCAAATTTTCTGCCCCTCAGTGTTCCTTCTTTAAGACACAATGAGGGAGTAAGAAATTGTGGTTCCAAAAGTCACAGTCTTCTTTTCAGGCAGCTCAGGATGAACTCTCTTCTAGAGGTCAGGGGGAGAGGGTTCATTGGTAGATGCCGCCCTAGAGGCAGAGGGGGTCTGCAAAATCAGGGCTCCAGAAAAGCCTTCTTGAGAATTCCTTCCAGCACTCCTGATGCATTGCTTAACGGTCCTGCCCTGGAGGCAGTCGTGGGTCATTCGTCTCTACATCCTTTGTCCTGGTCAAACATCACAAGAGATCGCTGGGTGCTAAGCATTATTTCCAGGATCTGTTTTATTTCCTTTCTCCACCCCCACACCAGTCACGAAACTTCCTCTGACGAGGTGGCGCATCGGGGAGGAGTTAGCTCAGCAAGAAGTGCTCAAGCTTCTTCAGAAGAGAGCCATCCACGATGTCCTGCCAGGACATTGAGGATCCAGAACTTACTCTCGCTTCTTTTTGGTGCCAAAGAGAATGGGGGACTTGCATCCAATCCTGGACTTTAAGCAAGTTAAACCACTATGTCAAGAAGTTGAAGTTTCAGATGGTCACTGTGCAGTCTATCATGCCCCTTCTGCACATGGACGAGTGGATGTGCCCTGTTGATCTCCAGGATGTGTAGTCATATAAAAATAGACAGGTGCCCCAGGAGACATCTCCACTTTCATGTAGGGACCAGTCAGTACCAGTTCAGGACCCTGCCCTTTGGTCTCACTACAGCCCCCTAGGTATTCACCAGGTGCATGACAGTGGTGGCAGCTCACCTGAGACTGCAAAGATTCCATGTGTTTCCGTACCTCAACGATTGGCTCCTTACAGCTCCCACAAAGCATTGACTGGTCGCAGCCACTCAGTACCTTCTTCACTTGTTTGACCAGCTAGGAATTACTGTGAATCTAGCCAAGTCGGATCTGATTCCAACCCAAAACTTGGAGTTTATTGACATCCAGCTAGACACTGTGTCAGAGATTGCAGTGTTACCTCTCAGGCAAGTACAACTAATCAGATCCCAAGTTCAGTGTCTCCTAGGTCTGTTTCGTCCTCAGGTCCACGGCGGCCACAGTCTATCTGGTGCCGTTAGGTTTTACATGAGGGTTCTACAGTGGACTCTATTGGTCCAGTGGCCTGCTCTGTCTCATCCAGTGATAGCATCCAGCTGCCTCAGTCCAGTGCGCAGGCGTCATCTTCTTTGGTGGATTCAGTCTCCCAATCTCCTCGTGGGCAGACCCTTTTCTTCCCCTCCTCCCAGTGCCATGTGAAGAAATGTATCTCTTTCTTTTCTGAAGAAAATGTCAAGCAGAGGTCTTTATTTTGCCTCTGAAGAAATGTCATTGAAGAAAATGTCCAAAAGTAGACCAGACAAACTCCGTACTACTGTATCTGTTGTACTTTATTTGTTTCAGAACAAATTCTTGCCAAACAGTTAATTCTGTCAGAGCTATTTCAATTCTATTATAACACAGCTAGACAGATGAATAGACTAAGGCACACTTAGTCTAAGACCACTGAATAAAACATACTGTCCAGTTTATGTACTCTTTTCAACCAATGTTATTTTTAATGTCCTTGTGACTTGTTCTTCTGGTTTCTGTCTGTCATGAAAAAGTCCATAGTTATTTCATGCCCTTTTTTGGTCCTTGCTGTATCTGAAGACTTCACAAAAGTCTCTCCACGTCATCTTTGTGTCACTTGACATGTCTGCATTTTATTTATTTATTTATTTCTGCATTAGAAAGCCAAGAAAGTCAACTTCCTTTTTTTCTATAACAGGATGCATTTACAGTATTGCCCACAGCTATATGTTATTAATATCTAAGCTGAACATAACTGTTCTTGCAAAGCAAGCATATTATTTTGAAAACTGCTGTTTGGCCTTGCACATTTCCTTTCACTGTACACACAGTATGTTGGGGAAAAGCATTTTAATTTACACAATATCTATCACCACGGTGACCACAGACACTTTCCTGCTGGGGTGGGGGTGGCATTGCCAGGGAAAGACGGTCCAAGGTATGTGGTCCCCTGCAGAGATTAAACTATACATAAACGTACTGGAGATGAGAGGATTTCTCGCATTACAAGCCTTTCAGAACTTTTCTTCCTCAGGGTACCATTGCAGTGCACACAGACAGCATGGCGGCTGTGTGGTACATCAACAAACAAGGGGGTACATGTTCTTATCTGCTTTGTCGCGAGGCCATAAGAGTGTGGGAATGGGCGATGTCCTTAGGGCACTTTCTACTTGCAACACACTTTCCCAGGGAGTCCAGCATGCTAGCAGACAAGCTCAGCAGAGCTATCTTGAGTCCTCATGAGTGGTCCCTGAATGCCTCAATGGCGAGAGAGATCTTCATTCACTGGGGTCAACCAAGCTGCAATCTGTTTGCTTTCCCTCTCAATCACAAATGCAGCAAGTACTTCGCTCTGATCGTCCCCAAGGATGCTGTAGTTTACCATTGGCCTCTGGGTCTCCTTTATGCTTACCCTCCTATACTTCTCATTCCTAGAGTGCTTCAGAAAGCTTGACGCCTCAAGGCTCCCTTGATCCTCATTGCCCCCTTCTTCCCTTCTGGCCTTGGCAGGTGTGGTTCCCGCTCCTGAGGTCTCATCTGAAGTACCCTCTTGGATACTGGATACCCTTCTGGATTTGATATCTCACCCCTCACATCTTCTGATTCCAAACCTTCAGACTCTTCATCTAACTTTGTGGTTTGTCCACTTCCTGTAATTCTAAACCAGTCCAGGATTGCTTCTTCCATCAGAGACATCATTCTGGCCTCTCAGAAGGCTTCCACCTGAAAGTTCTATGGTAGTAAATGGAAAAGATTTTCTATCTGGGCCAATCAGCAGAATCCGGATCCCTTTTCAGCTCCCATTCAAGACACCTTATTATTCTTGTCTTCTTTCTTTCAGGATGGAGCCAGTTTCTCCACTGTTAAGCTGCAGCTAGCGGCTATCTCTAATTTTCATGTTTGCGAGGAACCTACTTTTTCAGCTCGCCTTTGTAAGGCCTTTTTGAAAGGTGCCTTCCTCCTGTGGTCTTATATCAAAGATCCCTCTCCTCCTTGAGACCTTCCCTTTGTGCTGCAATCTCTTACAGAGTCCTTTCGAGCCTGCTGCAACTTGTGACTTTAAGTTTTTGTCTTGGAAAACCACCTTTTTAGTGGCTATAACATCAGCAAGATGAGTTTCTGAAATGCAGGCTCTCTCCACCAAGGCTCCATACTGTACCTGATTTTTCGTAGAGACAGAGTGGCTGTCAGGACTTATCCCTCTTTCATGCCCAAGGTAACCACTGAAGCAAATTTGAATCAAACCATTCAGTTGCCAGTTTTCTTTCCCAACTATTCTAGTAAAGTAGAGTATATGCTGCACACATTCATCACTGTCCCTCCCTCCTTCCCCCATCCTGTTGAATCTAGAGAAATTGGTGATGTTCTATCCGGTGGTTCAGATCTATTCTGGATGTCTTCTAGCTCTGGGGCAAACTCGATCTGAGAGGTTAGAGGACAGCAAGGGATTATGGGAGTAGGAGGAGCTTGAGCCTAGGATCTGTCTGAAAAGTTGCTGTCTTAGATCCGATGTCTTATAATCTAGAAGTGATGAATAGTGACATAAGAAAACACAGATGCTAAGTTATGGTAAGTACTTAACTCTGTTCTTCTTATTACAGGAAAAGATGAAGGATATAAGAGTAACATTCAATCTAAGCAACTTAAAGAATTTCATTTCTAAGAACATGCTTTGCTTTTCATATTGTAGTGAGTCCTCTCATCTGTCAGAAGCAGTTTGGATATGCTGTTTTGACCTTCAGGATGTCTGTCTTTACTTCAGAGTCCCAAAGGAGACAAGGGGGAGTCTCCATTTCTAAGTAGGAGCCAGTCATTACCAATACTAGACTCTTCCATACTAACTCACTTTGGCCACTGGGATGTTTACCAAATGTATGCCTATAGTGCAGCCAATCAGAGATTGCAAGCATCAAAAGTTTTCCTGTATACCCATAGTGCAGCCAGTCAGAGATTGCAAGTATCAGAAGTTTTCCTGTATCTAATCAATGGCTCCTATCTGCTCCTATGTTTCAGACTCTGACTGTAGCAAGGGAATCTCTGACTGAGATGTTCTACTGTCTTGTTATCATAGGAAGGCATGGAAATTTGCACATGAACCCTTCCCGACTGCTTGCAATCCTCAGCTGCAATGCGAAAGCAATTTTTGTGTAGGGCAAGCCTGCCAATGGAGAAGATACAGTCCCTGCAATGCAGGGTCTCCCTAATTGTTGATTCCAAAGAATCTATTCCTGTCTGACTCAAAGCACTAGTTCTGATGACAGCATCATTCCTGTTGGTACCCTCTGCCAGACTGAATATTAGGATGCTACAGTGGACTTTGAGGCTCCAGTGATCACAAGTATCAGATGCCTTGTTGCACCATGTCACCTCAGGAAATCTTTAGTGTGTACAGGATGAGAGGGCACTATTGCTGAATATACATCTCCCAAATCTGAACAAAGCGTAGGAGCAAATTTCATAGAAAAAAATTAAATTCGTAGGAACAGTACATGCAGAATATTGTTCAAAAGGAGGAGTGAGATTTTAGGGAAGGTAGTAATTGAGCAGTTTATGTGATGTGAATGAAAGTTGTTAAAATGTGTACTGCATGAAAATAAAGGAAATGCTTTTATGGTTTGCCCCCCCCCCCCCTTTATTCTATCTGTCCTTTGGATTGGGGTCTCATCTGCTTGAGTTGATGGTAGCTCAGCTGGATGTAAAAGATCCTACGACATCTATTGAAAAGAAAAGGGATGGTTTCCAATGCTGTAGCCAAATTTACCCTAGTAAAATACCATCTAAGGTCTTTACTGAAAAAAGGACACTCATCCAGTAGTACTAACCCAGTCAGCAAAAGATAATAAATTAAGTAAATAGTACTGTATATATACTTATGTTGCTTTTTTAAAAAGTATTTAATAAAAATATTTAAAAATATATAGTAACCGTTGATGTAATGTCCTGCTTTAAAAGTCAAAACAGGCAAGTCAGGTATCGATATTTATCACCCACATTCAAAAGTGTTTAGCTATCAGGCAAGCATTTAACACTCTGTACACTGTTAAAATGTCATGATTCAGAAAAGTGAAGGAAAATAAGGCTTACTTCCTGCCTGAATCTCTCACTGCTAAAGTTTAACAAAAAATAGGAAGATTAGAGAAAATAGTCCAACCATACCTCTCAACTGTACAAAGTTTCACAGAATGTCCAGATATTTGTCTCATTTTTGGTCTGTTTCTCATAAAATTGTATTTTTCTGGCAAGTTATTGAGGGTTGAAGTCAGAAAATATTGACAAACATTTCAGTTTTTCAGATTCATACATTTCAGGAAATTCTTGCTAATGCAAAACCTGTTTTATTCTATCAACTTTCTAAGTTTGCAGGACTAATATTTAAAAAGTGTCCCTATTTTGGGCCTTTATCCCCACTATTATTTATGGCTTTGTCTAGAATTCTTGCTCCAAGTGGTTGAGAGGTATGAGTCCAACTGTGTTTGGAACAGTCACACATAAAAATTAAGATTTTCTATATGTTACTCACTGTGTGTAATTGTCATTAATGTTAGGGCTGGATTAACAGGGGGGGGGGGACTGTAGCTCTAGGCCCACATGTGGAAAATAGGTTCTGCTATGTCTGTTCCATGTTTTATCTGAAATTCTGTTCTGTTGCCACAATAAATAAATAGGCTCCTTATAGTTATCATCTTGGCCCATGAGATTTATAATCCACCACAGGTTGTCACAAAACTTCAGGGTATCCAGTAGCTTTGGTTAGGAATCTGGTTTATCCCATAATATCTGAGGTTATGTTTTCAGCTTCCTTCATCCGTGGCATTTAAACAATACCAGTATAACTTTATAGCTTTCTCAACAGGATGACAGTTGGATTTTCATCCATGGCTCTGACTAAATCTCAAGAGCAGGTGCAGATAACCAAAGGGGTAAATAGGTGGGGAGAGAAATTTTGCATGGACAAACCCTTTTTGAAGGGAAAGGCTCCTATGGTAGACCAGGGTGTATACCCTATGTTTGTTTTCACTTTAATGATGAGTGATCCTTGATTTCATATTCTTGCTTGCCAGTCCCACCTCAGTCTCAATGCACCTATATAAATGAAAAACATTTCTAAGTTGTCTGATTTTAGGTAATTGAAATTCCAGCTCTGTGGTTGGAGAATGGTACTCACTCTGTATGTGTTAATTTCAAGCAGACATGACCTCCCAGTAAGAACAGATGCTATAGAGTGAACTACAGAAAATGTCTGACAGTGAGATATTTTGTGATATGTAATGAAAACTGAAATGAGCATTTGTGCAAAGTATTCACCCACCTTCCTCTTCTAAGCTGTATCAGTAACAACACTGAAAAATTATTACAGAACTTGAAACACTGCACCTCTTCCTTCAGTGCACTCCACAACTTCTATAGGAGGGTAGCAGACAAAATGGCCAAACCCCTAACTTATATTTCTAACCTTTCACTTACTACTTGAATTATTGTACCAGCCCTGAAACATGCCAACATTATACCCCTTCCTAGGTTACCCTAGCCTCAGACCCGTAAAGGCTATTGACCGATCTCCAATCTTTGCCTTCTTTCAAAAAAAAAATAAAAAATAAATAAATAAATAAAATTTAAAAAGTTCTTTATAAACAGCTAGTTAAACACTAGGGCTTCTATCTGATATACATCATGGCTTCAGAAATGCTTTTGTACAACCAGCACTGTACTCTTCACATCTGGCACTGTCTGTAGTAACCTAAATGACTGTCTCCTTACAGACACTATTTTTGTGGAAATGGCTAGTCATTGCCTGGTTCGATAGCTACCTTTGACAGGAGGACCTTTCAAATGTACTCAAACAACCAGCTAGCCACTAAGGCTGTATTCTAGGTCCATTACTCTTTTTTTTATGTATTAATGATATTACTGAGGACCTATCTTACTTTACCATCTACATAGAGAATATTTTATTACTAATGGCAAACAGATATCCCGCAGTCCTGTAATCTCATCTCCAGCAATCCTTCTCTGATATTTATCAGTAGTTTGAATGAAATAAATTCCAAATTAAACAGAAAATTATCTGACAGAGCCTCTTGAATGGAGATTGTGGTATAGGGAGGATCGGGTAATTTACAATTCCAATCTTATTATTCCTTTTGTGAAGGAGTACAAATTTTTGGGCCTAACCCTTGACTCTGGATTAAGCTTTACAGCCCACACTAATTAATAAAGTCCTCTCAAAACTAAAATGCTGATATAGGATTCACATCTACGGTCTCCCACTGACCAAGAATGTCTTTCTCCCTAAACTATTGTTTTCCTGTACTCTCTTTACACTTTGCTTATAACACTCAAAAACTTTGTCACTGAGAATATAATTGCCAGATTTTCTCTGCTTGCTGACACCTACACATACCACAGCAACCTTCTAAATGACCTAAATTGTTTACCCATTGCTTGAAAGATCCACTTATCTTCTGTGTACCTTATTATGTAAAATGCTAAATGACTGTTACTGCTCCCCCACCTGAAAAGAAAATGCCAAGGAGGCCTTAACATTACTTAACTGTCCCCCATTTAAAACAGTCATTGATGGAAAGAGCCTTCCCACAACAGGATCAGCTCTCTTTAACAAACTACCAGCTGAAACAAGGCATCAAGATCCTTCCATCAAGTTTAAGAAGTCCCTTTCTTGAGCATCTTTTGAAAGAAGTTGGTTGTAAATGCTTTAGGGATAATGGATAAATTATTTAAAAGGCTTTACATTTTAAAAATGCTTCTAGTCTCTCGACTATGTTCCTTTGCCATTCAACACTTCTTAGTGTTCTTTTCTTAGTCTTTAGACCTCTCTCTCTAATCTCTATTTTGTAACTCACTTCCATCTGAGATCCCCCCTGAGGAAATTCAGATTTACATTTTTAAGAAGCAATTTTATGTTGCCAAACTGTATTGCAACCCTTGTAAACAGATATAACCTAATGTAAACCTGCTACTGCATTAGAAATGTTAGCACTGTGTAACATTCTACTTTATGAAACTATATAATAACTGTATATGTAAACCTAACAAATCTATCATATTTGAAATGTTTAAATTGTTTACTTTCACTGTTAGTGCCTGGGTTGCAGTTGAAAAGGGTGCCTGTACCAGTCCATCTACCATGTCACCAAATAGTGAATAAATAAGTAAATAAATAGCCATCTTATTCCTGTGCTGAAATGATTGCTGAAAGTAAAAATTCAGACTCTGCTGCATTTACTGTATCCTTGATGATGTTGTGCCAAAATGTTCATTTTCCATTAGCGCTGTACTACTTTTATTGGTTTTGGCTGGTTGCTTGCTTCCTGAAGCTTTTTTTAGAACTTTAGGTTAATTGTTCATGCTAAGAGTTTTGGTTTGATTTCCAAGCCATTCAGAAATGCCTGGACAAATACCAAGTTATTCAGAATGGTAATGATTCCATGTATGATTAGGCAGTTTAGATCCCATTGTGTTCACAGAGACAGAAGTGTATAACAGTTTTAGTAGAATTAAAAAGTGTGTGTGTGTGTGTGGGGGGGGGGGGGGGCTGGGGAGTGACGGTGAATCATGAATCCTTTGTACAGTGCATTTTGAGGGTCCCTATCAGTTACTGAGTTTTCAGAAACTCGAACTACATGTGGTTGAGACCATATGATTGAGTTTTTGAAAACTCAAAGCTTTTGAATGGAGATTGCGGTACAGGGAGGATCGGGTAATTTACAGTTTTCCTCACTGGAGTGCGGTCTCGGAATTGGTATATATAATTTGCAGAGGGTGTGGGGGCTGCAGTGGAGCTTGTCCCCCTGCAGAAATGTAAGAAAGAGATTTTTGTGTGTGTGTGTTTTTTTAAATGTTCGAGTTTTCAGAAACTCAATCATATGGTCTCTCTGATATTTTTTTCGAGTTTCCAAAAAGTCTGTCATCTGAAATAGCCCCCATTTTGGTAATCCATAGAAACAGAGGTATAACTGAATTTAAAATATTAGTCTTTGGTGCTGTGGCTTATGGCTTTAACCAATTCCCAGTATTGCAGTGGTCGCCAACCACCAGGCTGTGGAGCACTTGGTACCGGGCCGTCAGGTAAGTGAATGCCTATATGAGTGTGTTTATCTGTGTGTGTGTGTGTGTGTGTGTGTGTGTGTGTGTGTGTGTGTGTGTGTGTGTGTGATCGGGAGAGTAAAAGTGATGTATGAATGGATGCATAAGTGGGTGTGTGGCAGACAGTGAGAGCGATGTATGGATGAATGTGTAAGTGGGTGTGTGGCATGTGGGTGTGACAGGCAGAGAGTGATGTGTGAATGAATGTAGGTATGAATGAGGAAGTGACTGTGTGTGTGTGTGTGTGTGTGTGTGTGTGTGTGAGATCGGGAGAGTGAGAGCGATGTGTGAATGAATGCAGGTATGAATGAGGATGTGACTGAGTGTGTGTTTGATCGAGAGAGAGTAAGAGTGATGTGTGAGTGAATGCAGGTATGAATGAGGGAGTGACTGTGTGTGAGAGATCGGAAAAGAGTGAGAGCGATGTGTGTGAGTGAATGCATGCATGAATGGAAAAGAGACTGACTGTGTGTGTGTGTGTGTGTGTGTGTGTGTGTGTGTGTGTGTGTGTGTGTGTGTGTGTGTGTGTGTGTGTGTGGATGAAAGGTACACAAGGCTCATTGCTGCTGCTGCTGCCAGCGATCACTCTCACTCTTCACTCTCTCTCTCTGTCTCCCTCCCTCCCCCTCCCACTGTGTCTCTCTCTGTCTCTCTCACACACACACACACACACACACACACACACACACACACACACACACACACACACACACACACCATACCTCTCAACCTTTTAGTAGTGCAAAAAATCTGGACAAAGTATAACAGAATGGGGGGACAAATAGGGACAGATTTTAAATATTGCTCTTATAACCATAGAAAGTTGCTAGAGTAACAGAATTTGTCTTATCATGCATTTTTCTTAAGGATATGAGGTCTGAAATACAAATGTATGTCATTATTTAGTGACTTCAGTCCTCAGATCATCCCAGTGATTTGCAGAAAATCACAAAAGTTATGAGGAACAGACCAAAACTCAGAGGGAAAAATCTGGACATTCTGTGAAAATCTGTACAGTTGAGAGGTATAGATACCTCTCAGCTTCTTACTTAGATCAAGAAATCTGGACAAAGCCAAAAATAATGGGGGGACAAAGGTCCAAAATAGGGACTCTTAAGTACTGCTTTTACAAACTTCGAAAGTTGATAGAAGTACAGGTTTTGCATTAGCGTGAATTTTCTGAAGGGTATGAAGTATGAAACTCAACTGTCTGTCATTATTTTCTGACTTCACCCTCAATGATCTGCCAGTGAGTTGCCAGAAAACAACAATTTTATGAGAAAAAGACCAAAAACATGAGGCAAAAATCTGGGCATTCTGTGAAAACCTGTACTGTTGAGAGGTATGCTGGACAGAGCCAAATGATAGGGGCAGATTTTAAATATTGCTCTTATAAACATAAAATCAGTAAGATTGCCATTAGGTTTACTTATCTCTTAACCATAGTAGATCAATGTTGTGCTGTTAAGCAGAATGTACACTTTTTTTTCTGATAATTATTGCCAACTGTCTTTTCATTGTACTTTGGAGCTTTTCTCTCCAGGTCTGGCTTCATCTTTAAACAAATGTCAAATAAATAAAAATCTACTTTATTATGCACGCCCCGAGATGGCCGGTCAGTGGAAAATTGTCTTGCATTGATACCGGTCCATGGTGCAAAAAAGGTTGAGACCACTGCAGTATTGGATATAACTTTAGATAGAAGCTTTTGTTTTCAGTAATGTAGCATCCTCTGACCAGAATGCTACTAATTTCAGTTTAAAAATAATGTTGTTGTGTTCTATCCAGAGACCACTTAAAATTTAATCTGCACAATTGTAGGGGTAGTAATCTTTGACTTGTGTCCAAGCGAGGTAGTCAGACTGACTCTGTGTACTTGGCCACATTGTTTTTCCTGGGCATTTTTGAGATGAATAGTGGCATTTAGAGACCAGAAAATGTCTAATAGACTGCTTTCAGTGTGCATCTGTACACCATATATACCTGTAGACTATGTCTTTGTATCCCTCCTTGGGGGAGTTGACAATAACTGAACACAATAATGCATGTATTTCTTAAAAATGTAGGATCAGATTTCAAGTACTTGTGATTTTTTGTTAGGGCTGTGTGTATTAAAATGTAATGTCTCCTGCATTTTCTATTTGTTCTTTTTCATACCTTTTTTTTTTTGCTCAGGTTTTGCAATTGAAGGACCATCCCAAGCCAAGATCGAATGTGATGACAAGAATGACGGCTCATGTGATGTGAGATATTGGCCTACAGAACCTGGTGAATATGCTGTGCATGTCCTATGTGATGATGAAGACATAAAAGACAGCCCGTTTATGGCAAATATCCAGCCACTGTCAACAGCTTTCAGTCCTGATAAGGCAAGCCAGTAGTGAAATATTTGTTCCTAACAACTGTACAGCATTACATTTTCTTGAAAATGTGCAACTTCTTTTCTGTGTTTTACAGTATTGATTTGCTACTTAAACCTAAGTTAAATCAGCAAGTTTGTTTTGAAAAGGATGTGTTTTGCTGGCAAGCAGTAGTGTGTAGTGTGCTTTACTAAAGCCGTGAGCATTTTCCCCTTTTCTGTGTGTCAGCTTAATGGAAGGAAATGTTATTTCTGTGTTTGCAAGGATTTTTTTCAATAGTTGTACACTTGTGCAATTTTCTTTTCCATTTTGTATTTTTCTGTGCAATAATTTTATGTCTGTGACTTCTTTGTTTGTAGTACTTAATGGAACCCCTACTGCTCATTTTATATTAATGGGCTTATTAGGGTCACTAGTTGAAACTTTTATGGGGTGGTCTTACTGTTGCTTTCATTATGAACAGTTACTTCCATATAGCTGTTGTACCCATGACTCCTGATCTCTTCTGTTTTGTGCATTCAGGTTTTATTGTGTAATGAGTTGTCTCAGTCATGCTATTAAATCAACACAATTTAGAGTCCTGTTTCTAGAGCCAAATGTTGTGCTCCTCTGCAGACTCTGGATGGGATGAGAGTACAGGAAGTAATAAAGATGAAAGTAAATTTGCTTGTTGATTAAAGGAGGAATATAAAACTTGTGAACATGGCATTACATCATGGGAATACTTCAGTGGATGTAATCATGAGAATAGACTCCGATACCAAAGTAAGTGGCATGATCACGGTAAGTATTCATGAAGATGTACCTTAAAGAAATAATTATCCGAAGCTGACCTCTTCTTGTAAGTACTGGACGTTTAAACTAGGAAGGGATGCTCAAACAGTTAAGAAGTCTTATTTTTATTTTATTCTGTTTAAATTTTCTGGAGCAGAACACTGATCCAAGCGAACCTATTTGAAGCTCAGCCTAGAAGAACCTTCTTTTACAGTCTTTCACACAAACACGTGTCCATGGATGAGTAAAGAAAATCAAGGTGGTAGTAATTTGACAAGGACATGCCAAAGTTACAGTCCTCAGCAACAGCTCTCACAGTCTCTGCTGAGAGAGTCCCAGGTATTTCCAGGCAAGCTGGGGTTGGGGGGCTTTCACTCTAATGTGCCTTGGGCATGCCCCTGTTCTGTGAGTGGGCTGTGCCTGGTACATGTCATATGGGAAGGATCCAAGGGGGGTATCTTTATCAGTTGCCCACATCACTTCTGCTAACTCTTCTAGAACTTACAAAACAGTTGCTGTACTTTCAAGGTCTTGTTAGGTTACACAGGTTCTCATTTTGTCATAGAGAGTGAGCCCACTAACCCTGTAAAGGAATCTTATTTCTTCAGCTTGCTTACATAGTCAGATCTTCTCGTTCAGTACACAGAGATCATAACCATAGGGTAATGGGATACAGAGTGACTGGTACAATTAGAGAACAGAGTGACTGGTACAATTAGAGATATGTCCTAGGACTCTGCTCCCACTTTAACAACATAGTCCAGTGCAGTGCCTACAGTACTGCTGCTTGCATCTATGTTGTCAATTCCTTCTACCCTCATTCATGAGCAAGACCTCAGGATGCTTCAACTCTTTCAGTTGGGGTGCTGCTTTCCTCTCACCTGAGGGAAGACAGGTTATCTTTCCAGAAGGAAGCCGTAGCTGTGGTTTGGAATTGCTGATTTTTATCCTATCCACTTTACATTCAGAATTGAAATGTTCCAGCGCCTGCCAAAGATCAGTCACATGAGGCTGAGAGACAGCATTGTCTGCAAGCAACAAAATGCGCATCATTCAAATCTTAGCAGTTTCTCAGTATATTTTCCATGAGAATTACTAACTGGAGAGGATACAAGACCCACCTTTTGTCAGTATTAAGCCTGCTGAGAATATACGTTCACAGGTTCATAGGTATACAGTGGGCTAATGATCACCAGGACCTTTATAAGCCTAGCCACACAACCCAACCCATTTGCATCCCCTGTTAACATGTGCATCTATGTTATGTTAGTCAGGAGGTTGCTAAAAAGTTTTGCAGGGGGGGAGCTATGTTAGTTAGGGAATGTTTACTGTAGGTCTCTGTCTGTAAGAAACATGGTTTCAGCCCGGAGCTGAATTTGCAATTTCCCATCCAGTGGTCAAGGTTACGTTTGAATAAGGTTAGGGATAGACTCTGCTTCACATGGATGGGGACCCTATTCCAGTGCACAGGGATCCTTTGAGTCACATATCTGTCTTATCAGCATGTTTCTGGTGCAGCTCATTTTGCAGATGTGCAAAGCTCCATCAGGGCTGGATCTAAGGATACTTTTATATGCTAGGCACAGATCACCTGTCAACAACCTGTAGGCAACCAGGTATAGAGGAATAGAGGCAGGGTTGTAAGGTGATTTGTACAGAACAGTGTGTTAGTACCCTGGTTTCTGTTGATGAGGAATCTCTATGGGTGCTCCAACTATTGCATATGCCTAGTCGGGTGTATGCTGAAG
Organism: Protopterus annectens; assembly: GCF_019279795.1. Classification (NCBI taxonomy): domain Eukaryota; kingdom Metazoa; phylum Chordata; order Ceratodontiformes; family Protopteridae; genus Protopterus; species Protopterus annectens. Next base: position 358,431,842 of record NC_056740.1, read on the forward strand.
GAAATATCGTAGTCAGTGATTGGTCTGATAAGGGATGAGTAGAGTGGTACCATAACTTCCTTGGACTTGGATGTCATACCTTTACTTATAAGTTGGGTGATATAGTCAAGGTAGTAAGAAAGTCATTCTGTGTGCTGGTCAAAGGCCAGATTGCTGTCTATGCATTTTCCAAGATTTTTAACTTTGAGGTCAACTCTTAGAGGTGTCTTAGAAATGGAGCAATTTGCCTGTGTGTACTTTTTCCAGAAAGGTACTATAATGTATTTCTTTGCATTAAGTTTTAGTCTGACACTTTGGCACCAGCCATTTGTTTGTGTTAAACCCTCTTGCAGGATGTTAGTGTCATGGGGAATTTTATATTCACTCCCAGTTTGCAGTCTTCTGTGAATGTGGTGAGTCAGAAGCCGTTGACATTTGCCTTGACCTCCGAGAACTAGTTGCCAAACCACAGTGGGGCCAGCATGGGGCCCTGTGGTACCCCACTGGTGAACTCTCTCTTTGTGGAGGTAGTCTCACCAATCCTGACTTCTTCGGTCCTATCTGTGAGCCAGCTGGCAGTCTAGCAAGTTGAGTAGGGATTTATGACTAGTTAGTGAGTTTCTCCACAATACCTGAGTTGGGGTATTGCGTCACATGCCTTTGCCAGTTGCTAAGCAGTATGGACTGTTTTCCCTTAATCCATTGCCTTGGTTACCTTCTCAGAGAAGTCAACCAGGTTAAGTAGACATGACCTTTTGACAAAACCAAACTGGAATGGGTCTAGTGTCGGTAGGTTGTCATTGTCTTTCTTGATCATTTCCATGATTCTTTCCATAGCTTTGCATGTTAGACTAGTCAGACTAATGGGTCTCTAGTTTATGGGGTTGGATGATGGTCCACCCGAGTGAAGGGGGATAAGTGTTGCCATCCTCTGTTCATTTAGTACATAGCCTGTTATGAGGCTGTAATGAAAAATTAACTCAAGTTCTGATAGGTCATGTATCAGGCTGTTTAGAAGGCAACCCTAGATACTGTTGCGCCCCACTTTGGCTAAGTTTTTAGCCTTAGTGAGCACCACTATGACCTGCTCCCTGCTGATAGTTTGGGGTGGTTATGCTAGTAGGGATTTCACAAGAGGTAGCAGGGGAGGAGTGGGGGATAAAGTTTGTGCTGAATTTCTTGACAGCATATTTGCTATGTCACTCTGCTCAATGAAGGTGGTACCATTTGCTACCAGTTCAGCACACTGTTGCATGTTACTTGTGAGGTTTTGGACATAGCTGTAGAAGGCCTTGTGGTTGTCTGTAGCCTGAGAATTTATCTTGACAACATAATTGCCTTGTATTTAATTAGTCATCTTAGTTACCTGTTTAGTTTTATTAGAGGGCTGTTGTCATTATGACAGTTACTCATTCTGACTTTGATCATGACTTTTTTTCCTTTTGTTGTAAACCCTTTTAAGGTTAGGATTCCATCAGCATAGTTTGTGTTTGGCTTACTTATGATAAGTACAGCATCCTCTATGCAGCCATTTACATGTTTGTACAGTTTTTCTGTAAATAATTCTGCATAGGCAGTTGGGAACTGTGAGTTTGGTGGGACATTGAATTTTGGCAAACTGTTGCTTAGTAGGATGTAGTTTGCTTTAGAATAGTTTCTAACTGTAACAGGTTTTGCTGGTTTTTCATAGTTGATTTTTATTTTGCATGAGACAGCTTTATGATCCGACCTCACCAGTGAGGATGTGATGTTGGGGGGTACACCACCCACACATATTGGTGAGAACAAGGTCCAGTATGTGTAAACCTCCAGTTGAAGTGCGTTCTAACTGAGCAAGGGCATTTGTGATAAGTTCGTGAAATGCTGTGCCTGCAGACTGGTGACATTGTATGCTTCCCAGTCTCTAGAGGGGTAGTTAATCTCCCAAGAATAGAGTGTTTTGTTGGATGGAGAGTGCCTCCAGTAGGTCTAGATAAGAGTTGTGGTATTCTTCAGACATAGATGGTGACCTGTAGCTTACTAAGATATCATAAGTGACTATCTAAGGTGATTTGCATGTGGATAAACTCATCCTGTTTAAGCACCTTGAGGTGTATTTGTTACTAATGTAGTTCAACACCTCTACCTTTAGTCCCTGTCTGTATTGCTGATGGTCTAATGTGTGGAAGTCACTGTAGCTTTGCACTGCCCGAGTACTTTCTGCGGCTTTAAACCATGTCTCGATAATGGCACAGATGTCTGTATTCTCCAGAGTGAGGAGAGTTTGTAGTGTGTTGAGTTTCTTGTTAAGGTTCCTATCATTGGTTTCTTGCTAAGGCACATAGCATTGGTGTTCGATTTAATGTCAGGAATGCAGATAGAGCTCATGCTTTGCAAATAGGGAGATTAAGTAGTACCTCGCAGCTGTCTTGGCACCCTTTACTGTTACAACATCCCTAAGAATCCTGTTCTAGTAAAATAACCTTATTGTTGTGGAGGGGTTTGTGTATCCCTATCATTCTTGGAGGTGTGCTGTGGGGACCTTTGTGGTCTTCTTTTGTCACATTTGACAAACTGGCCTAAGAGACATAGCCAAAGAATGTTCCACAAGTTGTGACCTTTATGATCAGTCTTTCAAAGTATAAGCAAACTTTGCTCAGAAAAAGAAAAAAGGTAAAATAACCCACTTCTGAAATCAGGCCTTGGAATCCTGTTGGTCTGCAATTGCTTGATGGCTAGGTAATCTACATAGTCCAGTTGGGCTCAGATTTAAAAAAAAAAAAAAGAATGCATGGAAGTATCATGTGATGTCCTTCCAGTTCACTGTTGCAGTATTCATAACATTAGGGATCCCCTGCCAAGGGCAGTCTGATGTCTGGCCAGTACACTAAAGCCTTTAGCTTGCTTTAAGGTATGCCATACATCATACATATGCTTCTTGCATAGTGTAGGGCATAAAGGTGACGCCTGGACATGCCATCCTCAGAAATTCTTTGCTGCCAGTCCAAACCCTGTTACTTGATCATCAGTCTGAATGTGCTTTCCGTTGCTGGTTCACCAAGCTATTGCAGATAAGTGCCCCATTTTTTTTTTTAACTTATCTTTTTTATTATTGCTTGTGGAGTTTCACTTCATCCAAGAACGGTAAATGCCAGTGTGGGAGACAGATTCTCCATAAAGACCGCCACAACCAGTGCCTTTTTGCCTAGGCACCTCTTACGACCATATGTCCTGTTCCATCTGCCAGGCCTTTATACCTAAAACCTTTATAGTACACTCTCTTCTTTGGTGCTCTGTCTTTGAAAATCAGCATCTTAAGCTTCTTGCAAAAGACACAATGGAAGGTACTTCCCGTTCTGAGGGACAGCCGTCAGTAAAGAAGATGACCAAGAAGCCTAGGCTGGAATTTTCTAGTGTTCAGCCTCCGCCGGACATCTCTCCCGAGGTGAGTGAATGCACAGAGGTTTGCCTAGCTTTATCGTTGGATTCCTCTGCCTGACTGGGTTGGGAGGACGGCAAGGATCTGACTTTACGCACGTTCGAGGAGGCATTGCAGACGTCCATTTTTGAGGTTCAGGGGGAACCATGGCTGATTATCTCTGACGGGCCTAGGGGTGTTCTTCAAATATTAGTCAAAAAAGAAGTCCCTACTACCATCATTGAATGCCGTCCTGGGTCAGAGCCTTCCAAATTTAACAAGGCAGACGTCACATTGAAGAAAAAGCAAAAGACTAAACATATCACTCCTGCTCCTAAGGATCTGCAGAGTGAATGGCAGTCCTTCAATCAGGATTTGTTTAGTGCTTTAATGCCATTGAAACCTCTTCAGGGAGTTTCTGATGTTCTTCGTATTATTATTATCTGCTTGCAGGTAGCCCTCAGTCGGCCTGATTATCAAAGTCTTGGCCGTCGGTTGCTGTCTCATCTTCCATGACGTCAGGTAGTCAGGGGTATAAAGCATGCAGCCAATGCCATTATATCAGTCTTTCTTGCTGTGCGGTGCCCGAAACAGAAGCAGTTCGCAAGTGCCGGTCAGCCTACTCCTGAAATTTTCATTTTCAAGTTTCAGATCCGAAGTCTTCAGCAAAGCTAAGTACTCTGTTGGAGTTCCTTTTTCTTGCTTTAAACCGATGTCAGTAAAAGTTAACAATTGTATTATTTGTGGAAAGCAAATACCTCATAAAGGATTTTCATTCGTACTGCATTCCTTGCTTAGGCCCAGAGCGCGACGTCCCTCGCTGTCGGTTTTGTGCCTTATTCAATCCTCGAACAATTCGTCGTTGGTTCATTTTCATATCTAACTATTTTGGTATTCGGTTCAATTATCCAGAAATGGCTTCGGTAAGCCACCCGACTACCGACATTCTGAAAAAATGCAAAGATAAAGACAGAGACAGACCGCATAGGTCCAAAGTTGCTGATGACAATTCCGTTAAGCTAATCGCCAGTTCGCCAGTACTTAGTGAGGTGCTTTCGCAGCCCCTGATACCTGCTACTTCAGATTCGCAGGCCTCTACTGAGACCCATTCGGAGTCTGGTATGCTGCGAGACGCTTCTTCGACTATGGAACCTGCGGCTGTCTCTACCTTGGATGGGTCCGGAGTCGCTGTGCAGGCACCGGCTTCTGAGGGTGTATTCAGGCCTACGGACTTGCATATTATACCGACACCATCTTCTTCTTCAAGGCCTAAAACTCGACCCACGCCTAGAAAACCGATGCCCAGACCGGATGGTCAGGCCCCTATGCCTAAAAAACAAATGGTAAGAATGGCTGATGACCTTATTACTCTAATCAGGGGAAGCCGCTCTTCCCCCTCTAAGAGGCCTAGAACTGATTTTCCTTCTGATTCTTCTGATCAGGATTCTGAAATTTCTGTTTCTTCTGATGACCAGGATTTGTCCTTATCTACCTATGAGGATTCTGATGCAGAGAACTCCATTCCCTCTGCTTCCCCTCCAGAAGATTTCTCTTTTGCTGAAACTTTGCATACTCTTAGTGAGCATTTCCGCTGGGAAAGCCAGGATTACTCTGACTCCAAAAAGAGGCTTAGGGAATTTTTACTCCTATCTCAACACAGGCCTTTAGCTATCCCTCCTGTACTGGACATTGTATATGATGCCTTCTTGGAATCTAGCCTGGCCCCAGACACTTTATCTCCAGCTCCCAGGAAACCTGACAGGTATTACAGAGTACCTGACTCTCACAAGTTCGTCTTTAAGAATCCTACAGCAGATCCAGAGACCATTTCACAGGGACCTAAAGGCACTAAGACTACTACTGCCAAAAAACTTACCACCTCTGATAGAGATTCCAGGGCCCTGGACAGATGGGGTAAGAAGGTATACACTTCTGCTACTTTGGCCATTAGGGCCTTAAACTGCCAGTTTCATATGTTGAAATAGCAGCATATTATTGGGTTACTTAAACAGAAAATGATGTTGATTCCTGACTGTGCTGAAAATAAAGATTTACAGGATTTAATGCATTCTGCTGAACAAGTTGGTAAACATACTTTGCAATGTGGTTTTGATTCATTAGAGGCATCTTGCATGCTGCTGTCACTGAGTCTGTACTTAGAAGGCATGCTTGGCTTAAGGAGCAAACTTTGCTAGGTCATGTTAAAGCTAAATTACTTGATGCTCCCTTAAACCATGACCGCCTGTTTGGCAACAAAGCAGAAGAAGTACTTAAAAAGATGGAGGAAAAAGCTAAATCTATGCAGACTGTTAAAGATTTCCTGCAAGTACAGCCACCTAGATTTAGTAGGCACTGGCCTTCTAAGAATTGGTCCTTTCCTGTCTCTTCCAGGCCTTCTCAGTCCAAACACAGGACCAGCAGACCACCCAGGCTTCAGTCTCAAGTTACTCACAGGCCTAAGCAGTGGGGGGCTCCCCACTTCCAAAGCTGGAAGTAGTAAGACACCCCCCTATGGTAAACTGTCACAATGACTTAACCTTAATCCTTTCAAGCCCTGCTCAACTGACTGTTCCTTTAGGGGGAAAGATCGCCCTGCATGCAAAAAACTGAGAACTCATTACCCAAGACAAATGGGTTTTAAATATAGTTTCCCAAGGATACAAATTCCACTTCCACTCCTTACCAACCCCAAACGGTTGGCCAGACCTACCCCCAGTCAGTGGGCACAGGCTCAAAAGCAGGTTCTCTCTCTTCTAAGTATCAGGGCTATTCAGCCTGTCCCAGAAGAGGAATGGGGGCAAGGTTTTTATTCAAGACTTTTCCTGGTACCCAGAAAAGACAATTCCTGGCGTCCTATCTTGGACCTGTCTAGCCTAAACACCTTTTTGGTAATCCAAAAATTCAAAATGCTAACTCTTCATCAGCTGCTTCCCATGCTAGGCAAAAATGCCTGGTTGGCAACATTGGATTTAAAGGAAGCTGACCTGTACATCCCAATAAGGGAATCTTGCAGAAAATACCTACGCTTCAGAGCAGGCTACATGCACTATCAGTTCTCTGCACTGCCCTTTGGCTTATCTACTGCGCCCAGGGTATTCACAAAGTGCCTAGCTCCAGTCATTGCATTCTGCAGGCAAAGAAATATTCAAATATACCCATACCTGGACAATTGTCTAATTCAGGCTGAAAGCCAGGACATACTCTTAAATCATCTGGCATTTGTAAAGACACTATTAACTTCACTGGGGTACACCATAAACAAAAATAAATCAAAAAATTATATTCCTGGGAGCAAGCTTGAATACAGCTTCCCAGATAAGCCTACCTTACGCCAGAGAAACAAGTTTATTTGACACCCTACTTCAAACTACTGGCCACAAAGACCCAGCTATCGGCAAGGAAAATACTGCAATCTCTGGGGTTCATGGCCTCTTGCATTCTACTAATTCCATATGCAAGACTGCATATGAGGAAACTACAATGGTATCTAAAACGCCTATGGTGTCAACATTCTCAGGACCTAGAATCAATGATTCCTATCATTCCTTGTATGAAGACAGAGTTCCTTTGGTGGGCAGAGGCCTGCCACCACAACAAGGGGCTGCCATTCACTCTACCCCTGCCGCCCAAACCCTAACAGACGCATCAGACTATGCATGCGGAGCTCACTTGGTAGGGCAGTGCATTCAGGGCAAATGGAACCAGAGTCAAACGCACTCGCATATCAGTCAAAAAGAAATGTTAGCTGTGCAGAATTCTTTGACCGCCCTCAAGGACCACATTCTTCCAGGACAATTATTGGTAAAGACGGACAACACCAGTGTTATGTGGTACATAAACAAGCAGGGGGGAACCCACTCATACCCTCTCTGCAGACTAGCCATGGCTGTGTGGTACACAGCCTTGAGCTACCAAGTGCACCTACAAGCTCAGTTCCTGTTAGGCAAGCTAAATACACTGGCAGACGACCTAAGCAGAAATCTCATGGACCCACACGAGTGGAAACTGGAACCAAAGATATTCAACGTTTTGAGAAAGAAATGGGGGAGCCCAAAGATAGACCTGTTTGCCTCCCCTCAGAACTACCAGTTGGACAAATTCTGTACAAGGACTCCCCACAGACAAGCTTGGAAAGTGGATGCTCTGTCCTTCACCTGGAAAAACCTATCAGTTTATGCTTTTCCCCCTCAGCCTCTCCTGTCCAAAGTTCTACTAAAGGTTAAACAGGATAAACCAAGGACAATACTCATTGCACCAGACTGGCCACGCCAACACTGGTATCCCCTCTTGGGCAGTGTGACACTGCTGGAACCATGGCAACTGCCTCAGACCCCTTCCCTGCTGTCCCAGCAGCAGGGCCAGATTCTGCACCCCTAGCTTCAAACTCTGAACCTTGCAGCCTGGGTAGTTACCTGAGCTCTCCATTACCATCCCTCAGTAAGCAAGTGATGGATGTCATTCTGGAGGCAAGGAGGGCTAGTACTAGAAAATCCTATGCTGAAAAGTGGAAAAGATTCTGTTCCTGGAGCCGAACTTGGGATGGGCACAACAGTGCCCAATTTACCACATATTCTTCAATACTTAGCTGAGATGCTCTACAAGGGCCTTTCCTTCTCTTCCATTAAAATTCATGCTTCGGCCATTTCAGCACATTATAATACAGAGCCACCCCTCTTCTCTCATCCACTGCTGAAGCAATTCCTCAGAGAGGCCAAAAACTTAAGACCACCCAGGAGAGTCCCTACTCCAGCCTGGGACCTTAACTTTGTATTGGAAAAGCTCACTCTACCTCCCTTTGAGCCAGCTGCAACTGCAGAGTTGAAATTCCTTTCTTGGAAAACAGCCTTCCTTCTAGCCATCACTTCAGCAAGAAGGGTGTCTGAACTACAGGCCCTCATGGCAGTGGACCCCCTTTCACCTTCTTTCATGCGGACAGGGTGTCCCTCTGGACCAATCCTTCCTTTATGCCCAAGGTGGTATCCAGTGTGGCCCTTAATCAGTCCATTCATTTGCCAACCTTGTTTTCTAATCCACAGAACAAAGGGGAATGAATACTGTACTCCTTGGATGTGCATAGACAACTTAGATTTTACTTGGACAGGACTAAACCTCTCAGGAAATCTGAACAGCTGCTGGTTGCATTTGCTGCAGAAGCAGAGGGGAAGGCCATTTCAAAGCAAACCATTTCTAAGTGGATAGGCCATTGCATTCATTTCTGCTATAAGAACTATGGAAAACCTACCCCACAGGGGATAAGACCCCATTCCACCAGGGCTGCATCTACTTCTACAGCCTTTCTCAGTGGTGTTCCTACCAGGGACATCCTAGAAGCTGCTACCTGGAGTTCTGTACATACCTTCACCAAGCATTACCACTTGCCAATTTTTTCTAAATCCAGAGCTGGTTTTGCCACTGCAGTCTTACAGGGCCTAATAGCTGGTCCTAATGCTATCTAATTGCCTCCTCCCTTCCTTAGCTTTGGGAATCTACCCAAATGTAATGACTGCAACAGTGAAACATGAAGAACATAGTACAGCTGTGTACACTTGCCATAAATGTAGATGTTCGAGTGTATTCACTATTGCAGTCCTGGTTACCCTCCCTCCAGCCCACTGACTTCTATTGATTATACTTCTCTTCTTGTTTACTATAAAAGCTTTCTGGTGTATTTGCTTTTTGTTGGAGGTGTAACCTTGTATATAATTGCTTCCCGATAGGTGGGCACCTGACATCTGGGGCAAGAAACACTGATGTAATGGCATCGGCTGCATGTTTTATACCCCTGACTACCTGACGTCATGGAAGATGAGACCGCAACTGACGCAGGACCCAAGACTTTGATAATCAGGCCGACTGAGGGCTACCTGCAAGCAGATAACCCAAATGTAATGCTTGCAACAGTGAATAAACTTGAGCATCTAAATTTGTGGTAAGTGTACACAACTGTACTTTTCAACCCCCCCGGTTCTGTAGTCTCTATAAAAGACCCGGAGAACAGGATTCTTGTGAGGAGGGGCTGGATTCCGATGAGGAATCCCTTGCTTACTCTTCTCAGATTCCCTCTCCTTTGGACTATGCATTAGAGGAAGAGGACTCTTCCAATCCTTGTACTACATTTGAAGTGATTTCTTTTTTTTTTTCTTTTTGGGACACAATATTCAGGATGATGGAGTTCTTAAAATGGGATTGTGCTCAGGTTTCTGAGGTACTTAAAAGATAATGTGAGCTGCTGCAGATGGAATCTCCTAAACCTTCTTTTATTCCTTCTGTTTTGGCTGTCTTGTGGGATGCATTTTCTAATGCTTCTAAGGCTCTAGATCTCAGTCCCCTGCTCCCAAGAAACCTGATAGATTCTATACGGTGCTTGAGGACTGCAAATTTTTGTACAAGTGTCCTTCTCCTGACCCCTCGGTCGTGTCTGTAGCTCCTGACAAGCCCTCTCAATTGCTTCCTTCGACCTAGTTAAAGCCCTCTGATAAAGATAGCTGGCCTATGGAAAGGCTAGGCAAGAAGGTTTACACTTATGCTACTTTGGCTTTTAGGGCTGTTAATTATCAGACCCGTATGCCATGTATTTTTTGGCTGTCCTCTCCCAGGCTTATCAGGTTATTTCTGTCCTTCCAGACCCTGAAGATAACATTTCTGCTCTTTCCCTGTTAGGGACTTCCTCCCAGGTGTCTCATCTTTCCATCAAGTGCACTTATGATGCAGCAGATGCTTCCTCTAGGGCTGATGCTTTGGGGTCAATAACGAGGAAGTATTCTTGGCTCTGGCTTCAACCTTTGCCTGATGATACTAACTAAGGCTAAGTTGATGTATGCCCCTCTTGATAATAAACACTTGATGTTAAGTTGTCAATCTCGCCTTCATTCTTGCTGGATGGGTTCGGAGCCGATCCTCTGCTCCGACTCGGCACTTGCTAAGCTCGAGAGTCACTTTTACCAGCTCGAGGCAGCCCCATATCCCATGATGCAAGGCGGTAATTACCCAGATCTCGTTTGCCGCTTCGCTAATGAGGTCATCCTTTTTACCAGCTCCTGGTAAGTGATTTTTTCTTGCTATTTGTAAGGTTTTAGGTGTCTCAAAACTCTAAATTTTAGTCTTTATATCCCCTCCGTGTACTTTATTCACTTAGCTCCATACCCATTTCCCCTTAGTTCACTTAGTCATAGTTTCAGTGTTTCGGGCCTTAGGCCTTTCCCACCCTCACAGTTCCTGTCAGGATTTCTCTCAGGTGTTTGTGTGTTGTATCACTGTTATAATAATAACTAATTTATTAGTTATTAATAATATTTTTAGTTGTTAGTGTCTCTGTTTGGTCTGATTGGTGTGTGTGTGTGTTTTAGGACTGAGACATGTCCAAAGATACTAGGGTCTCAGGTTTCAAGAAGTGTGACTCGTGCTGTCAGAAGATGTCTCTGACAGATGGTCACACTTCTTGTATTTATTGCCTGGGACCCCTACACCTGCAGGACTCCTGTGCTATATGTCATTCTTTCAGCCAGAGAGTCCTGCAGGAACATAGGAATAAGTTGATCCTCAGGGGTCTTCTTAAACCAGAGAGCTCCCCAGCTAAGGTCGGCTCCGGGAAGCCCTCGAAGCCTCCCAAGACCCAGGCTTCGGTGTCCAAGTCTGTGGTCTTGGTTCCGACTCCGCCGGAGTTGACATCGGCTCTGTCCGGAGCCGATCTTTCCTTGTTAGAAGCTTCAGTACCGGCGCTGATACCCTGGCTTTGGCACCTGTGTCGGTTCCGTCTGGAGCCGACACCCTAGCGTCGAAGCATGTCTTTGCTCCGGCTGGAGCCGAGATATCTTTGCCTCCTCTCGGAGCCGACAAGTTGTCGGCTCCGCCTGGAGCCGAATGTTCTTTGGCTCCATCCAAGAAGAGGTCTAGATCTCCTTCTTTGGAATCTATACACTCGGCTCCAGCCTCTCCCTTGCTTTCGGAGCGGAGCCATCGGAGCCGATCATCGAGGTCTTCCAGGCTCTCAGACCACGACTTAGAGAGAGTGGTGAGTAGGCTGTTAAAATCACAGGCACTAGCCCAGATGCTCCATAGCCCGTCTCATCAGACGTCAGCTATTCTACACCCCCCTGAGATTCCTCCTTCGACTCTCCTACAGAGTTCGGAGCCGGAGATTATTGGTACCGTGACTGTTGCTGCTTCGGAGCCGATACCACATCTTTCGGCTCCGTCGTCCTCGACTCCTATCTCCTCCTTGAGACCTTCCTTGGAGGGATCCATGCGTCGGGCTTCCCTGGTCGGTTTCGAGGGGGCGAGTGGCATCGGACCCTTGTCCGACTCCGTTCTCCCTCTCGGAGCTTCAGCCTTGGTGAGCTCGGCCCTGACACCTGCTTCGGAGCCTTCCCTTTAGGTGAGACCAGGGATTCCTGTTTCTTCTGAGCGGGATCTCTCGGCCCTCCCTGGAAGGGGAGCCTTCGAGGTGATGAGGAGTGTGCTAGCCCCAGAGCTTAGCCAGCAGTCGGTTCCTTTAGTTCCTCCCTCTATGGTGCCTCTAGATGCCTCTTCCCGCTCTCTTGCTCCCGGACCCAGAGATCCATCGCCCCAGGTTTCCCCATTGGGAAGGACTTCCTCTTCCGAGGTTTCTCCTGATCCTTCAGGGGAACCCCCGCGTAAGAGGACCTGCAAGAGGAAGCATTTAGACTCCCCTGAGTCTACAACATCAGATACCGATTTAGATGAGTCGGAGGGGTCCCCAAGATCTCCCTCTGAGGATGTCTCCTTTTCAGACATCCTTGAACTCAACTCTTGAAACAGAGGGGGAACTGGCCCTCCATTAATCCCGCCGAGGATGAATCGGTATACCTGGAGGCTTTTGGATCTCGACCCTCCACCTCCTGGGTGTCTCCGCCTTTCGACCCCCTCATGGAAGTCATAGCTCGAAAGGCATGGGCATCTCCTGATTCGGTGGAACCAGTCCCCAGGAGACCTTCAAAGTTTATTACGGCCCCCGCTGAAAAGCAGATGTTAAGTTGTCAATCTCGCCTTCATTCTTGCTGGATGGGTTCGGAGCCGATCCTCGGCTCCGACTCGGCACTTGCTTTAGCTTAGGAACTCCTTTTACCAGCTCGAGGCAACCCTATATCCCATGATGCAAGGCGGAACTACCTCAGATCTCGTTTGCCGCTTAGCGAAAGAGGTCTCTTTTGCCAGCTGAGGTAAATGATTTTCTGGTTAAATCAGAAAAAGCTTAGTTAGGAATTTATTTTCCCCTTTTAGTCTTAGTATAGTCTGTAGTATATTACAGCCTACCCTATTCCCTTCCTTTCAAACTTTATAACCCTTTTTATAACCTTTAGTATAAAGTTTTCAGTTAGGCCTAAAACCCTATTGGTTAATCCCTTCCTGTGTGTTGTGTGTAGGGGATTAATTTGTGTGTTTGTTGGGGTTTGTGTGTTACTTCCTCCTAGGATATGTCTGGGGAAGGCAAGGTCTCAGGCTTTAAGAAGTGTGACCAGTGCTGTCAGAAAATGTCTCTGACAGACGGTCACACTTCTTGTGTGTACTGCCTGGGGCCTTTGCACCTGCAGGACTCCTGTGCTTTGTGTCACGCTTTTAGCCAGAGAGTCCTGCAGGAAAGGAGGAATAAGCTTATCCTCCGAGGCTTACTTAAGCCAGAAGGTTCTCCTCTAAAGCAGGGTCTGGGAAACCTTCTAAACCACCGAGCTCAGGCTTCAGTATCCAAGCCTCCTCCGGTGGCTTCGCCCGTCGGAGCTGAGATCGCTCGGCTGGAACCGATGCATCTACCGTTAAAGTAGTAGGGTCGGCGCCGGCTGGCTCCGATACCTTCTCTACTGTGGCCTTGTCGGCTCCGGCTGGAGCCGACACTTTATCCAGCATCGGAGCCGAGAAACCTTCGGCTCCATCTGGAGTTCAGGGGACTTCGGCTCCGATGGCTTCGACCCGTAAGAGATCTCGGTCCCCTTCGATACTGAGTATCCATTCGGCTCCGGGGTCTCCTCTTTTGTCGGAGCGGAGCCATCGGAGCCGATCTTCGAGATCTTCCAGGCTGTCTGACCACGACTTAGAGAGGGTGGTAAGCAGGCTGTTGAAGTCTCAGGCACTGGCCCAAATGCTCCATAGCCCGTCTCAACAGACTTCGGCTATAGCCTTACCCCTTGAACTTCCACTTCCGACTCCACACCAGAGTTCGGAGCCGGAGCTTCTCGGGACAGTGACTGTTTCGATGCCGGAGCCGATAAATCCTTCGGCTCCATCGTCCTCGGCTCCGATCTCCTCCTTGAGGCCTTCCTTGGAGGGATCCGGTCATCGGGTTTCCACTGTCGGCTCCGAGGGGGCTAGTGGCATCGGACCCTTGTCCGACCCCGCTCTCCCTCTCGGGGCTTCGGCTTTGGTAAGCTCGGTGCCGACATCGGCCTCGGAGCCTTCCCTCTCATTGGAGCCGGGAATTCCTGTTTCTTCGGAGCGGGGATATTCCGGTCTCCCGGGGAGGGGAGCCTTTGAGGTGATGAGGAGTGTCTTGGCCTCTGAGCCTGGTCAACGGTCTATCCCTCTAGCTCCTCCCTCATCAGTGCCTGCAGACGCCTCTTGCCAGACTCTTGCTCTCAGGCCCAGGGATCCATCGCCCCAGGTTTCCCCACTGGGAATTTCCTCCTCTTCCGAGGTTTCTCCTGATCCTGCAGGGGAACCCCCCGGAAGAGGGCGAGTTAGAGGAAAAACACAGACTCCCTGAGTCTACTACATCTGATACCGACTTAGATGAGTCGGAGGGTTCCCACGGTCCCCTCTGAGGATGTCTCCTTTTCAGACATCCTTGAGCTCCTCAAACAGAGGGGGAATTGGCCCTCCATTGACCCCTCCGAGGATGAGTCGGTATACCTGGAGGCGTTTGGATCCCGACCCTCCACCTCCTGGGTGTCTCCGCCTTTCGACCCACTTATGCAGGTAGTGGCTCGGAAGACGTGGGCGGCTCCAGATTCTGTGGAACCTGTCCCCAGAAGACCATCCAAATTCATTACGGCCCCTTCGGACAAACAGTTCCTTTCCAAGGGTGTCTCGGTGGATGCTATGGTGGTGGCGGCTGCCACTAAGAAGGAACTGGCGGATCCTTCAGTAACTGTCCATCCTCCTAATAAGGACTCTAGGACCATGGACAGGTATGGAAAGCGGATGTTTTCTTCAGCGACCTTTGCTATGCGTTCGCTGAATTATCTTTGTCACCTCACCAGGCTTCAACGAGATGTTCTCAAGGAACTGGGAGAAGTAGTCAAGGATCCTTCTGCTGCTGGGGCTCAGGAAAAGATTGCCTCGCAGCTTGCAATCCTGAATTCCATATCTAACTCCTCCATGCGGCTCATATCCTATGCGGCCGATGGAGCGAGCAGGGCCGCAGGCACAGGAGTTGCTCTTAGACGCCATGCCTGGATGCGGCTTTGTAATTTTGCGGACCCCTTTAAGGCGTCCTTCACTAATACCCCCTTTGATGGTTCGGCTTTGTTCGGACCTCAGGTGAAGGATACCTTGACCAGGTGTGAGCAGGAAGGTAAAACTCTTTCTGCCGTTGGAGTCCAGTTTTCCACTCCTTCTAGACCATACCCCAAGGGTCAGAAGGGGGGGAAGATGTGGTTCCGTAAAGCCCAAGGAGCTACACCGGACACACGTGGTCAGTTTACCCCCAGAGGCAGAGGGGGTAACAATAATAGACGCCACCCTAGAGGCAGGGGGGGTCCTCAAAACCAGGGCAACAGGGAGTCTCTTCCTGAGAAGCCCTTTCAGCATCCCTGAGGTGTTGCCCGACTGTCCACCCTTGGAGGCAGTCGGGGGAAGGATTTTGCTGTACCCAGTAGCCTGGCAATCCCTATCCCAAGAGATGTGGGTACAGTCGATCATATCCGAGGGTTACAAAATCCCCTTCGAAAGGTTTCCCGTACCTCTACAATCCCTTCCAGACATCTCACCCGGTCAAAGGGATTTGGCAGAACAGGCGGTTTCAAAGCTCCTAGAAAAAAGAGCCGTCCAGACTGTGCCAGCAGACCAGGTAGGATCCGCCGTCTACTCGAGATTCTTTTTGGTCCCCAAAAGGACGGGAGATTGGAGACCAATATTAGACCTAAGCAATCTGAACAGATTTGTCAAGAAGGCAAGATTCTGGATGGTCACGCTTCAGTCCATTCTGCCCTTTCTGGGCAAGGACAACTGGATGTGCTCTATAGACCTTCAGGATGCGTACTATCACATAAAGATTCACAGACGCTCCAGAAGGTTTCTCCGCTTTCGGCTAGGGACCAGTCATTACCAATTCAGAGCCCTGCCCTTTGGCCTCACTTCAGCCCCCAGAGTGTTTACCAAATGCATGGCAGTGGTCACAGCTCATCTGAGACGTCAAGGATTCCAGGTGTTTCCCTATTTGGACGACTGGCTCCTCTCCGCCACCACCAAGTGTCAGCTTCTTCAGTCCAGAGACTACACTCTACAGCTTTGCAGGAGTTTGGGAATTTCAGTAAATTTGAAAAATCTTCTCTGCTGCCTTGCCAATCTATCACCTTTATAGGCAGAATTAAACACCGTCAAAATGTTAGCCAGACTAACAGATCAAAGAATTCTGGACATCCAAAATTGTTCGGCTTCTTTTGCAAAGCAACAAGATCAAAGCCAGATTTATACTGAAGGTTCTAGGTCTTATGGCTGCGGCCATTGTTCTTCTACCACTGGCTCGCTTCCACATGCGTCTTCTGCAGTGGATGCTATTCACGCAGTGGTCGTACCACAGTCTCCCGATGAGGCACGAAGTCTTGGTAACACAGTCGTGCCGAGCTCATCTGAACTGGTGGATATCTTCCCCTCTTCTTCATCAGGGCCGACCCTTTATTCCCCCTCCTCCAGTTGCCACAGTCACTACGGATGCCTCTCTGATCGGGTGGGGGGGCATTATCAGGGCAGGATGGTCCACGGGACGTGGCAACCCATAGAATACCATCTGCACATAAATGTCCTGGAGATGAGAGCAGTGCTTTTAACAAGCCCTCAACGACTTTCTTCCCACGGGACTATTGCAGTACAGACGGACAACATGTCCGTAGTCTGGTACATCAACAAACAGGGCGGGACCAGGTCCTATCCGTTATGTCGAGAAGCTCTCAGACTTTGGCAGTGGGCGATCTCTTCTCAGCGGTTTCTGATAGCAACGCACATCCCCGGCAGGTCCAACCTATTAGCGGACAGGCTGAGCAGATCCATTCTGATGCCTCACGAGTGGTCTCTCAATCAATCTGTAGTGGATCAGATTTTTCTGAAGTGGGGCACTCCTTGTTGCGATCTTTTTGCTACTCCTCAAAACAACAAGTGCCCCGATTTCTTCACTCTCTTTCCCTTCCAGGCCAACCTCTGAGAGACTCTCTAACCCAGGATTGGCCCCGGGGACTTCTGTACACTTTTCCTCCTTTTCCCTTGATTCCACAAGTCATTCAGAAAGCCACCGTTTTGAGAGCCAAGTTGATCCTGATTGCCCCTTATTGGCCTCGACAAATTTGGTTTCCGTCTCTGCATCGTCACCTTCTGGTGCAGCCCTGGCATCTGGACCCAGTTCCGGATCTCTTGATCCACCAATCGGGTCAGCAGCACCGGGCCATTCATTCTCTCAACCTCACTGCTTGGTTGCTCCACTTCCTACCCTAGCCAGGCTACCGATGATTTGACTCAGTCAGAGACATTTTAGTCTCTTCCTTGAAGACGTCCACTAGGACTGTTTATGCTAGCAAGTGGCGATGTTTTTCTATTTGGGCGAATTCCAGAAATATTGACCCCTTTACTGCTCCTGTGCATTCGGTTTTAGATTTCCTGGAGGTTTTTCATTCAGGATCCTCGTCATCTACAGTCAAAGTACAACTGGCTGCTATTTCTAAGTATCATGTTGGCCTGCTTGACAATAACATTATGTCTCATAGGTTATGCAAGGCCTTTCTGAGAGGAGTTTTCCTCCTAAAACCACCTATAAAGCATCCTCCTCCGCAATGGGATCTAAACTTAATGTTGGCATCCTTGATACTACCTCCCTTCGAACCGTCTGCTTCATGTTCTTTGAAGTTATTGACCTGGAAAACTATATTTTTACTGGCTGTCACTTCTGCAAGAAGGGTTTCCGAGATTCAAGCTCTCTGCATTCGTTCCCCATATTTGGTTTTTCATAAGGACAGGGTATCATTAAGAACTAACCCTTCCTTTCTCCCCAAAGTCGTATCTCAAACCAACATTAACCAATCTATAGACCTACCAGTCTTTTTCCCAAACTATTCCGACAGAGCTGAACAGAAACTGCATTTTTTGGATGTCCATCGTTAGCTCAGGTACTATTTGCATAGAACTAAACAATTCAGAAAATCGGACCAATTATTTGTCTCCTATGCAGAAAACTGGATAGGTCTTCCAGTATCTAAAGTGACCTTATCCAGATGGTTGACTTCCACTATTTCCTATGTGTACTCTCTCAGGGGCAAACAGCTATCTTCTAAGCCAAAAGCACACTCAAACTGGAGTCTATCCACTTCTGCAGCTTTTCAGGATAGACTACCCATTGATACCATTTGTGCAGCAGCTACTTGGGCTACCCCCCATACCTTTGTCTCTCATTACAAGTTGGACTTGGTCTCCAGAGATAGGGCCAGTTTTGGTTCCACAGTTCTCAAGAGTCTGTTCCATTGAGCCACCCTGGATACAGGTGCTATGGACGCGGTCCCATCCAGCAAGAATGAAGGCGAGATTGACAACTTAACATTTAGAAGTTATGTACCTACCATAACGTTCCATGTTAGTTGTCTTCTCTCGCCTTCTTTCTTAAGGCCCCTCCCTCCTTTCCCCTGGCCTGGACAGATCTTGAAGAGTTCCTATTAGGTTGTTTCCTCCGGAGCCTTCATATGAGGACTTCTATTAGGAACTTGTGTTCCTAATTATGTTAGGATAGTCTTTAGCAGGGTAGGTTAGCTACCAAACGAGATCTGAGGTAGTTCTGCCTTGCATCATGGGATATAGGGTTGCCTCGAGCTGGTAAAAGGAGTTCCTAAGCTAAAGCAAGTGCCGAGTCGGAGCCGAGGATCGGCTCCAAACCCATCCAGCAAGAAAGAAGGCGAGAGAAGACAACTAACATGGAACGTTATGGTAGGTACATAACTTCTAATTTCTTACTAAGGGTATCCCGGTTGATGCCATGGTGGTGGCGGCCGCCACCAAAAAGGAACTTGCAGATCCTTCCGTGCCAGTCCATCCTCCTAACAAGGAATCTAGGTCCATGGACAGGTATGGCAAGCGGATGTTTTCCTCAGCGACCTTTGCTATGCGTTCGCTGAATTATTTATGTCACTTCACCAGACTTCAGAGAGACATCCTCAAAGAATTGGGTGAAGTAGTACAGGATCCGTCAGCAGCAGGGGCTCAAGAAAAGATTGCCTCTCAGCTGGGAATCCTTAATTCCATAACCAACTCCTCCATGCGGCTCATTTCTTATGCAGCCGATGGGGCGAGTAGAGCTGCAGGCACAGGAGTGGCTCTCAGACGTCAGTCCTGGATGCAGCTCTGTAATTTTGCAGACCCCTTTAAGGCGTCCTTCACAAACTCTCCCTTTGATGGGACAACATTGTTTGGCCCTCAAGTGAAGGACACTTTGACCAGGTGCGAGCAAGACGGCAAAACTCTTTCTGCCATAGGAGTCCGTTTCTCCACCCCTTCTAGACCTTATTCCAAAGGTCAGAAGGGAGGGAAAATGTGGTTCCGAAAATCTCAGGGAGT
This sequence comes from Protopterus annectens, assembly GCF_019279795.1. Taxonomy (NCBI): domain Eukaryota; kingdom Metazoa; phylum Chordata; order Ceratodontiformes; family Protopteridae; genus Protopterus; species Protopterus annectens. The sequence continues at coordinate 358,450,977 of NC_056740.1, forward strand.
CACGCCTGACGCACGTGTTCAATTTACCCCCAGAGGCAGAGGGGTAATAACACAGACGCCCTAGGGGCAGAGGAGGTCCGCAGAACCAGGGCAGCAGAGAGCCTCTCTCTGACAAGCCCTTCCAGCATCCCTGAGGTGTTGCCCGACTGTCCACCCTTGGAGGCAGTCAGGGGGGAGATTGTCGCTGTACCCAGAAGCCTGGTTTTCCCTCTCTCAAGACAAATGGGTACAGTCGATCATATCCGAGGGTTACAAGATTCCTTTCGAGGAAAGCCCCTTCCCTCAAAAAGGTTCCCTTCCAGACGTTCCACCCGGTCTAAGGGAAATTGCAAAACTAGAGGTTTCAAAGCTTCTAAAAAAAGGGCCATCCAGCCAGTACCAACAGATCATTTAGGGTCCGGAATCTACTCAAGGTTCTTTTTGGTCCCCAAAAAGATGGGAGACTGGAGACTAATATTAGACCTCAGCAGGCTCAACAAGTCTGTCAAAAAGACAAGATTTCGGATGGTCACACTTCAATCGATTTTGCCCTTTCTGGGCAAAGACAACTGGATGTGCTCCATAAACCTTCAGGATGCGTACTATCATATAAAAATCCACAGACACTCCAGAAGTTTTCTCCGCTTTTGGCTGGGGACCAGTCATTTTCAATTCAGAGCCCTGCCCTTTGGTCTCACTACAGTCCCCAGAGTGTTCACCAAATGCATGGCAGTGGTCACGGCCTACCTGAGACGTCAAGGATTCCAGGTGTTTCTGTATCTCGACGACTGGCTCCTCTCAGCCACCACCAGGCATCAACTTCTCCAAGCCAGAGATTACACTCTACGTCTCTGCGGTCACTTAGGAATCTCAGTCAACTTCGAAAAGTCTTCCTTATCGCCCTGCCAATCTATTACCTTTATAGGTGCAAATCTAGACACTACTCGGAGGTCAGCAAACCTAACAAGTCAGAGAATCCTAGATATCCAAAACCACGTTCGGATCATCCTATCCAGCAAAAGGGTACAAGCCAGGTTGGTCCTGAAAGTGTTGGGCCTCATGGCAGCTGCCATCACACTTCTTCCTCTGGCCCGTTTTTACATGCGTCTCCTACAATGGATGTTGTTCACTCAATGGTCCTTCCAGCAGCTTCCCATGCGTCACAAGATCCTGGTGACACAAACCTGCAAGAACCATCTATCCTGGTGGACTTCCTCTCCTCTAGTCCATCAGGGCAGACCTGTTGTTCCCCCGGCCCCGGTAGCCACGGTCACTTCGGATGCCTCCCTGATCGGGTGGGGGGGGGGCATTATCAGGGCAGGATGGTTCATGGCACGTGGCAACCGTTCGAGTACCACCTGCACATAAATGTCCTAGAGATGAGAGCAGTGCTTTTAACGTTGCAAGCCCTCAACGACTTTCTTCCTTTAGGGACTATTGCAGTTCACACTGACAACATGTCCGTTGTGTGGTACATCAACAAGCAGGGCGGAACCAAGTCTTATCCCTTGTGTCGAGAAGCTCTCAGACTTTAGCAATGGGCGATCTCCTCTCATCGGTTTCTGGTAGCAATGCATATCCCGGGAAAACCAACATAGTAGCGGACAGGTTGAGCAGAGCTATACTCATGCCTCACGAGTGGTCTCTCAACCAATCCATAGTGGAGTAGATTTTTCAGAAGTGGGGCCACCTATGCTGCGATCTTTTTGCTACACCTCAAAACAGCAAATGCCCAGGCTTCTTCTCTCTCTTCCCACTTCCGGGCCATCCCCCCAGAGACACTCTTACCCAAGACTGGCCCCGGGGACTCCTTTATGCTTTTCCTCCCTTTCCTTTGATACCACAAGTACTCCAGAAAGCTACCGTCTTGAGAGCCAAAATGATTCTCATTGCCCCTTACTGGCCTCGACAAATTTGGTTCCCGTTCCTTCATCGCCATCTTTTGGTGCAGCCTTGGCATCTGGACCCAGTTCCAGATCTTCTGATCCACCAGTCGGGTCAACTGCACCGGTCCGTTCCTTCCCTCAACCTCACAGCTTGGTTGCTCCACTTCCTTCCTTAGCCAGGCTTCCTATGATCGCTAACCCCGTTAGAGATATCATAGTAGCTTCTCTTAAGTCCTCTACCAGGAGGATTTACTCTACCAAGTGGAAACGCTTCTCCTTTTGGGCTAAATCTAAGAACATAGACCCCTTTACTGCCCCTATTCAGTCAGTCTTGGATTTCCTAGCGGAAATTTTTCACTCAGGTTCCTCGTCTTCCACAGTCAAAGTTCAGTTGGCAGCAATCTCGAATTTCCATGTCGGGTTTGCAGACCACAACATTATGTCCCACAAACTTTGCAAAGCTTTTCTCAAAGGAGTGTTCCTTCTTAAACCCCCTGTTAGAGATCCTCCACCACAGTGGGACCTAAATTTAGTGCTGACATCCCTGATACTTCCCCCTTTCGAACCGGCTGCTTCATGTTCATTAAAGTTTCTTTCTTGGAAGACACTTTTTCTAGTCGCTATTACCTCGGCTAGAAGAGTGTCCGAACTTCATGCCCTCTGTGTTCGTCCCCCTTATTTCGTCTTTCACAAGGACAGAGTATCCTTGAGAACCAATCCATCATTTTTGCCCAAGGTTGCTTCTAAGACAAATTTAAACCAATCCATTGATCTCCCTGTATTTTTTCCAAATTATTCTAACAGGGTGGAACAAAAATTGCATTACCTAGATGTTCATCGCCAACTCAGATATTACTTGGACAGAACAAAACAATTTAGGAAATCCGATCAGCTCTTCCTTTCTTATGCTGAAAATAAAAAATGTCTCCCTGTTTCTAAAGTGACCTTATCCAGATGGCTATCTTCCACCATTTCTGACATTTATCAGCTTAGGGGCAAACAGCTGAACTCAAAACCTAAAGCTCATTCCACAAGAGGTCTAGCCACTTCTACAGCCTTTCAGGCTAGACTACCCTTAGATACTATTTGTGCAGCAGCCACTTGGGCCACTCCTCATACCTTCGTTTCTTATTACAAATTGGATTTGGCTTCCAGGGACAGGGCAAGCTTTGGTTCCACTGTTCTCAAGAGTCTGTTCCATTGAGCCACCCAGGATAGAGGTGCTAGGACGCTGTCCCATCCAGCAAGAATGAAGAGATTGACAACTTAACATTTATAAGCTATGTACCTACCATAACGCTCCATGTTAGTTGTCTTCTCTGCCTTCTTTCTTATGCCCTCCCTCCTGTCCCCCTAGCCTGGACAGACCTTGATCTCCCCTTTTCTCTGGAAGATTCTTCTTCCTTGGACACCAGATAGTTATTGTCCTTGATTACCTGGTTTCCCCTACAGCCTTTTTAGGTTAGTTGTTTCTCTTTCCTTAGTGGAAAGTTTTTATAGGCAGTTTTTCCTCTAGATACCAAACAAGATCTGGGTAATTACCGCCTTGCATCATGGGATATGGGACTGCCTCGAGCTGGTAAAAGTGACTCTCGAGCTTAGCAAGTGCCGAGTCGGAGCCGAGGATCGGCTCCGAACCCATCCAGCAAGAAAGAAGGCGAGAGAAGACAACTAACATGGAACGTTATGGTAGGTACATAACTTCTAATTTGGTGAAGCTGCTTCTGCTGTGTTTAAGGCCCTTCAGGATACTGGCTAAGGCTCTTGCCACCCCTATAGTGCATTTTTTAGGCAAAGTTCAAAGGACAAAACCACAACCACAACAGGTACAAGCATGCAAAATCTGAAGGTAATGCTACTCAATGCTGAAAGTCTAAACCTCAAAATGCACTCTCTCGAGGCACTCCTAAAAATGGAGAACATCGATATCTGTGCAGTAACTGAGACCTGGTTCAAGGCTCCAGAGAGCACCCCTGCAATACCAGGCTACAACTCATACCACAATTTTGGCCACTTAACCAGGATGGAAACACTAAAGGTGGAGGAGTGTCCATATTCACCAAGGATATTCACACCACCAGGTTAGTTGTCCAACACAATGCGTCTGAAATTCTCCAGGTGCAACTAACACTAGGTAAGACTGCAATCCAAATTGTAGCTTGCTACAGATCCCCCACCGTGCCCCAAGATTCTCACTACACCTTTCTAAACCTATTGGAAAATATTATACAACCAAACACCCTAATACTGGGTGATTTCAACTACCCTGCCATTAACTGGGAAAACTACTCGTGTACCAACACCTTTGCCCAACGGTTCTTGGAATTCATAAATTCCAGTGCCCTGGATCAAGTAATCCATAGTCCCACCAGGGGCTCCAGTATCCTAGAACTGGTCATTACCAACATGGGAAATCGATGCTCTACACCTGTGGTCACCCCCTCGTTGGTCATATCAGACCATAAGCTAATCACCCTAACATCCACATCCCACCCCTACCCCCCAGTAAGGAAACCTTCATAAAAAAAATTCTCCAAAGCCAACTTCATGCTACTTAAGTCAGAAGTTACAAACTTCATGACACCCATGCAGACGGGAACTGAAAGTTTGACTGCTGAGTCCTACACTAAGGCACTGTACGAGCACATCCACTCATGCATGAATCGTGCCATTTCAAATAGAACCAAGATGCTCTCCTCCAAAAAAATAAGCTAATCTGGTGGTCCCCTGCCATAAACAAACTGTACAACAAAAGGAAGAAACTGTTGCAGAAAAGAGGAAAACCCCAGGATGCAAAAAACTCACTTACCAGCCTCAGTAAGAAGCTGACATCCCTCATAAAACCCTCCAAAGCTAGTTACGAAAGTAAAATTGCCAGAGATTCCAAAGACAACCACAAGGCATTCTGTAACTTTGTCAAGAATCTAAATGGCAATGCTCAAATCTGCTCTGAGCTACAACAGAATGGCATTTAATATACTGATCCCAAGGATATTGCCAATATCCTGGCAAATCGATTCAGTGCCCACTTCGCCCCCTAAGATTGCCAAATTCCTGTAATAACGGCCACACAGGTAAACAACGTACTCTCCAAAGCTAACAATACAGCATCCATGGGACCAGATAACATCCCAGGCTGTGTACAACATGAACTACAAAATGAACTGGCACCTCACCTAAGTGTCATGTTTAATCATAGCCTCACCTCAGGCTTTGTGCCCACTGAGTGGTGCACAGCTACAGTTATCCCACTCCACAAGGGGGGATCCACCTTGGATCCCGGGAACTACCTCCCCATCAGTCTGACGAGCCTGATCTGCATGGCCATGGAACGTATTATCATGGAACTTATAAACAAAGACATTGGCAACCTTCAAACACTGGGCCCCACCCAGTTTGGGTTTGTGAAGGGCCGATGTTGTCTCCTGAACCTGATTGACTACTTCAAATCAGTCTCCAGAGCCGTGGATGAGGGAAAGGCAGTCCACACAGCCTATCTGAACCTTGCCAAGGCATTTGACACCATCCCCCACTCTGGAATCATAGATAAACTTACTAAGCTAGGCATTAATCCCTCCGGCACTCGATGGGTTGCCAACTGGCTTACTGACAGAACCCACACTGTAAAAGTAGCTGACTCCAAATCCAGCTCCAGACAAGTGACAAGTGGACTATCTCAGGATTCAGTCTTGGGACCTCTCTTGTTTGGCATCTACTTCTCTGAAGTACAGGCCAACAGTAAGGGGCTCTGGCTTACAAAGTTTGCAGATGACTGCAAACTGGGAGCCATTATTGAATCCCCAAATGATGTGGATACTCTACAAAAGGCCTTACAGAAACAGATGCTTGGTGCCAGAGCCATGGGCTCAAGCTCAGTGCCAAGAAATGTATAATTATCCCCTTTGGGAAAAAACATGTACCCGTGAATTACCACATAGGTGGCAGTACACTAAACACTGAAAGTGTGATAAGAGACTTAGGGACACAAGTGGGCAGTGGTCTCACCTTCAATAACCACATCGCCACAACAGTCAGGAAATCCTTCCATGTGGCACACCTCATTACTAAGGGCTTTTCATCCAGAAAAAGGAGGTCATTGTCCCACTGTACTCATCCCTCATTAGACCCATTATAGAATACAATACCCCATTAGGTATGTACCTCTCAAGACATCTGCAACAGCTGGAATGGCCACCGAAATACCTCACTAAAAGAATCACAGGCCTAAAGCAGATGCCCTATGCTGACCGCTTTAAAAAACTCCAGCTATTCTCTGTCGCATATTGTCTACTCAGAGGCGATCTCTGCTTAACATACAAGGCCATGTCAAACCCAGAGCTGTTGGACATGCTACACTTAAAGAAATTCTAATCCCTTCAGTGCCACATGCTCCAGGGATCTAAACCTTGTCATCACAATAAACAAAACATGCTGGTGAGATAGGTTTCTGACCCAGAGACTCCCCAGACTCTGGAATAGACTGCCCATACATGTCAAGCCTAGTGCCTCTTTGGCCCTCTTCAAAAGGAACCTTCATGATTGGATGGGAGAAAGGAAATTTACCCCGGAGATCACGTCAGTCACCCTGCTAGACAGAGGTCCAGGGAATCAAGTAAAACTACCCCAATAAACCTGCTTTTGTTTGCAGGCAATCTTGCCATCCTCCTAAGGGTAAAAAGGGTGGCAAGCAGCTCCTCCTGCTAAGGCAATTCAGACTTCAGTGCCTCAGAAGTCTCCTTTTTTAGATATCCTTTTTTAGATAAACTAGGTTCTGTCTGACTATCCTATTTTTTCCAGCCACTTTCCACTTTCTGTCCCCCCCTTTCTTTTCATGTTTGGTTACAGATTACTCAGGCTTCATAGGTCCTGTCCATTATTGGCCAGGGGTATTTCATGATTTGGAAATCCCTTCCCCCTTTTTGTAGGTGTTCCTCAGTCCCCTCAGGAACAACTCTTTCTTTCCAGAGGTGCTTTGGGACTTTTTTACTCAGGGTACTGTTCAGGAGGTGCTTATGTCCCAAAGGGAGATTTTTTTTTACTCCAGGATGTTTCTAGTACCCATAAAAGTGGATACTTGGAGACCAATTCTAGATCTCTCTCATCTAAACACTTTTTTGAAGGTGACCTCCTTTCAAATGTTATCAGACTTTGTTTCATCTTCTGCTTCATCAGGCTTATATGGTGTCTGGATCTCAAGGATGCTTATCTCCATATCCTAACCCATCCCCTTTTCAGGAAGTTTTTACATTTCCCTGCTTCCATTTTCAGTTCTCTGCTTTGCCCTTTGGCCTTTCTGTTGCCCCAAGGGTATTCACCAAATGCTTCACTCCTGTGATTGCTTTTTGCAGGATTCAGGGGATCCAAATATTTCTTTACTTGGCCGACTTTCTGTGTCAGGTGTCTTCTCCAGAGATTCTGTTGGAAAACCTTCCTTTTGCTATTTCTGTTCTGCAAAGCCTGGGGTTCACAATAAACTTCAAAGTCTTTTTTGATTCCTTCTCAAGACCATATTTTTCTGGGGTGCAGGATCCAGACGGTGCCTATGCTGGCATCCCTGCCTCCTCCCAAGGCCCTGACACCCATTTCTTTCTATCAAACTATTCTTTCTCTGTTCTCGGTTATAGCTAGGGAGTTTCTGAGAGCTTTGGGATTCATGGCATCCACTATCTCTATGCTCCCTCTGGCCAAACTCCACATAAGAAAGTTTCATTGGTTTCTGAAGTCAGTTTGGCTTCTTTGGCTTCAACATGTGCATCCCTTAAGCTTTGTAGTTCCTGAACTTCACTGGTGTATTCAGCAGTTGTTTCTGAATCCTCCATTTTCATCACCCTCTTCCCTCTAAGGAGCTGTTCAAAAACGGTTTAGACGTGGGATGGAGAGCAGCTTTTGGCTCCCTAAAAGTGCAGGGAGTGTGATTGCATCTTCAACAGAAAGAGCTCATCAGTATCAAAGAGATAAGAACTCTTCTGTTGGTGCTTCAGGCTTTTCATCGTCTTTTCTCCCCTGGACATCTTAAGGTATTTGCTGACAGTACCATGAGTGGGACAAGATATTGTCTTTGCTGGTTGGCACACCTAATGTGAGATCTTGCAGTCCAGTATCAAGTGACTCTTCAGGCAGTTTACATTTTATCAGGTCAAAACATTGTGTCAGACACTGTGAACAGGTCCTTGCCTCAATTCCATGAATTAATGCTTCACAGGGATGTGTTTCCGGGCATTGTCCACTAGTGAGGTACTCCTCAAATAGATTTTTTTGCCTTTCCTATGAACAGACAACTTCCTTTGTTTTGTTCCAGAGTCCTGGGTACTCTGGTGTGGAAGCTGGACACACTGTCTTTTTCTTGGAAGGGGATGTTTCTTTATACTTTCTCTACCCTTCCCTTCATTCCAAAAGTCCTGTTCAAATTCAATAGGATGCTCCCACAATCTTGTTGGTTGCTCCCTTTTGGCCAAGACAGCATTGGTTCCCTGTTCTTCTACATTTAGCCAAGGGCAGTTATCACAAGTTACTTCACAATGTGGACCTACTCACACAAGACAAGGGATCTCTCATCCATCCCCACCTGTCCGCTCTGTATTTGATACTGTGGGTGATAGGATTTTTATTCCACGTAGACACCTTTCACCTTTTTTCTGAGGACGTGCTTAAGGTTCAGTAGAAGGCCAGGAAACCCAGTACTAGTTTTCTGTTTGGTGTCATTCTCGTAACCTGGATCCACTTGCTGTGGATGTTCCTTTGGTTTTCTCTTATCTGTGTGAATTGCTCAGTGCTGGGGTGGCTTATTCTTCTGTTAAGGTCCACTTATCAGCTATCTCTGCTTGTCTGCCTTTATCTCTTCTTTTAGCTTCTGGATTTGAGGCTAAATAATTCCTAAAAGGTGTTCTTCATATTAGGCCTCCTAAGAAGCCTATTCCTCCTCCCTGAGATCTTAATTTTATTTTGTAAAAATTGACTCGGGCCCCTTTTCAGCCTGCAGCTTCAGCTTCTTTGCAGAATTGCTCTTGGAAGACTCTACTTTTGTTAGCCCATACTTCTGCCAGATGGATGTCTGAGCTTCAAGCCCGTATGGCTTGTCGTCCTTTTTTGGTGTTTCATAAGGACAGGGTGTCCTTGCGTACTAGTCTTCCTTTTATGCCCAAGGTGGTGAATGAGTTGTCCCTTAATCAGTCTTTTCATCTGTCAGCTTTTTTCCCTTCCACACAGTCTGCCAGTGAAAAGGTGCAGTACTTGTCAGATGAGCATAGACAACTCAGAGTTTATTTGGATAAGACTGTTAGGAAATCTGATCAGCAGCTCCTTGTTTCCTTTCATCCTAGGTCCTTAGGATTTGCTGTATCCAAGCAAACTATTTTTTCTTGGATCTCAAAACCTATTTCTTTTTGTTATTTCTTTCATGGTGAGAGCCTTCCTTATTCTGTTAAGGCTCATTCTACTAGGGCTGTGGCTTCTTACAGTGCTTTTTTCAAAGATTTAGATACTAACTCTGTTCTTGAGGCAGCTACCCAGACTTCTCTGCTTACATTTACCAAGCACTGCAAGGAGGATGGAATCTCCAGAGCTAGAGCTGGTTTTGCTAGGGCCATCCATCATGGCTTCCTACAGGGTTCTGCTGGTCCTTCCTCCTCCCAAGTTTCTTCCTGAACTTTGGCAATCTCCCTAATGTTATGAATACTACAACAGTGAAATGGAAGGACATAGTACAGTTGTGTAAAATCTTACCATCACGGTAGATGTCCTTCTCTTCACTTTTGCAGTATTCATTCCATCCCTCCTCCTCCTGGTCCATTTGCCTTCTGGATGCATTGGTTACCTTTTTCTTTCCCTTGGACTGGTGTTCCTACTGGGGCTTTCAGTTCTGAGGATAGTATGTCTGGATGTCACCTTTATGCCCTACGCTACACGTGTGATGAACGGTGTACCTTAAAGCAACCTAAAGGCTTTGGTATACTGGCCGGATGTTGGGCCACCCTTGGCAGGAGATCCCTAATGTTTTGAATACTGCAGCAGTGAAGAGAAGGACATCTACCATTATGGTAAGATTTTATACAACTGTACTTTCTGACTTCCAGCAAAGTGGAGGGCCCAAGTCAGGTGTATTACTAGTCAAGTGGCGGGCAAGATTTGGATAGATTGTGACAGACAAAGCCCTGGTGAATGAAATTATCACATTGAACATAGAATGTCACCTCACTTCTGGAAAAGGAGCTAAATCTTATGCAGGAGGTTGAAAAGTACAGGGTAGATATAAGTGGTCTTTTTTTGGAGATGCCCCTCAGGAAATTCCGCAGCAAGTCAGGTGTGAGAATACTTGGAAGCTTCTGGCTGCCATTTAGTTGGAATTTTTGGCTGTAGGTGATAGGAGAACATAAAACAACTGTGAGATGCAGGAAAGAAAATGCTGTGTATATGCATCTAACTCTGACTTGAGTGTTCAGCATTGTAAAGGACCATGAAACCATGAGAGGTGATAGGGTTCCATCTGCTGACTGTACAGTTTATTTGGAGACTTCACTGGTCGTGCTTGGAGTAATGTCATGCCTAATCTAAATCTGAATGGTGATCTTCTCTGCTAGTCACAGATTGTTGATAATGAACATTATGTTCAAGAACAAGGCTGTCTATAAGTAACTTTAGTGGTTGAGAACCCTTAACCAAAGGTTGATGATTAACTTCACAGTCGCATTGTCAGACTTGATTCTAAATGTTCTATTGTAGATTGGTGATAAGTTGGGTTACATGTCAAGGACAGCAGCTAGATATACCAGGAATGCTCAAATATAAAGAAAATGCAGTGGAAATGTGTAGCAGATGCTTCTGTGAATGAAGAGTTCAACTCCCACATCAAGAAGCCATTTCTGTTTTGCAGAGGGATTAAGCCCTAACTGTAAGCAATTCAGCTGGTGACCTGGGTATGGGAAGAGTCAATAAGGGAGGGTGAGAGTGAGCAGTTACTGCCAGCTTACCCATCAAGTGGGAAGAGGGGAGAAGGGCAGTCTGTCCCACATGCTTCAGTAGTGGCAGCTACTGCACAGAAAGGCCATTGCATCTGTGGGTATGTATATCAGCCAACATGATAGGGATTAGGACATAAAACATAGAAAATCTCTTAATATCTGCCTGTATGATAGTTCCCTGTGGTAAGGAGGGCAGTAAATGAGCAGTATCACAGGAAGGAAGGGTGTTAAGCAGGCATCAGGGAATGAAAAGGAAAACAAATTCCCACTGTTAGAAGAGCTTTTGTCATAATCGGGAAGATGGAGATGTGGATTGTAAAGGAACCCACTTAAAGACCTCAGTAATTGAGGTGATAGATTGAAATTGTGCCTGAAAGGTGGTCAGTATTTGTCATTGGCTGCAGTCCATGGACCTGTTTGTGGACAGTGCCATTAAGGGAAGCTGTAAATATAAATCGCACTTCCATGGAATGCTATCAAAGGGGATGGAAGGGGAGCTTTCCAGAGCTGACTGATACTGTTGGTCAGGAATGCAATGGTTGTCATATTGAAGGCCTGGTCTAAGAAGAGTTTTGGAAGGTCACAGAGAAAGACTTTCATGTCCCTCTGAGAGGTTCTGGCAAACCATCTGATAATTTGAGGGGAACTTTGTGTAGGCTGTTCTTGCCAAGGGTGTGTAAAAATGCTGACTTTAACTGGAAGTCATGAAATATATAATCAAATTACCTTGGGCCACCTTGCCAAGCAATATTGTTCCACTATTCCCTGGGCAGTATATAAATGGCATGCGTTTTTTAAACGTGTTTTTGCTGTATCCACCACACACACACACACACACACACACACACACACACACACACACACACACACACACATTACCTGAATACTAAATGCATTCATTACCTGTGAGTAAAGAGAATACTTCATAGCCTTTTATGTGGCAGCCTTAGAGCTGGTATTTTTGTAATCAGACATCTGAGAATGAAGTAGATCTGTTGTATATTGACCATCTGCAAATCATACTGTGGGACAGTGTGGTCAACAAACTGGCTTGAAGTTCATTAACAATACTGTAGCGAATCCATGCACAGTGCTGGACTAGAACTAGACTTCTTCTGGAGAGAATAGACTATCTTACTTTATTATCCAGGTTTCACTGTAATGACAAGTTCTATAGAATAGAGCACCATCTAGTAACTAGTAGGTATTCTGTGAATATGAGGCTTCTGGACACAGAAGAAGGCAAGATGTCCTGTTAGAGAACTGGTGGTAAAAATGTTTTCTTCATGTCTTTTAGCTTGTTAGAATTTTTTGAACTTGGGCTTTCTGCTGTTTAAGGTATACCGTGGCAATGTATAAAACTCACTTTGAGCACGTCAAGCTGCATTTTTGTAAGGAGTCGATTAAAATGTATTTTCAGGGTGTTAACCTGTGTTCTTAACCTACTGACTGATGGATGTTTCAAGACACCAGAATGCCGTGTTGAATTAGTGAAGAGATAACTAATTCTTAGAAATTTCATTGAGCTGGGGATAAAACACAACTGAAAACACACCCCAGCTGAGCTTGCACCCCATGAATCCTCCTTTGTGTGTGGGGTTAAAAATCTCAATCTATGAGCAACAGGGTCTGTGCTAACCTTTTCTTATAGGGTCGGTGACCCAGCATTGACTGTGTATTCCCATCTAGTCTTAATGGGTAAAAGAGCAGTTTAACTCCCAGAAAGTGACTAGAACTGGATCTTGGTATATTTTCCACTCAGTGTGAAATGGCCACTTTCTGGTTGCTAGGTGCAGGACACAAAGATTTAGTGGTAAAATGCACTGTTTTGGGTCCCGTTGCTTCATCCGTACAGCAACCTACCTCAGTGCCCCAAGTCCATCACCAGGTCTGCCATCCTTCTTCATAACCCTGGGCTTTTTTTTGTATGGTCTCAGGGCAATGTAGAAGCTAGGGAGATGTCTGGCCATCACACCATGTGCTGGGGGAGGTTTTCAGTTGTGTTCTAGCCCCATTCCCCCTCCCCTGCAGTCTCAATTAATGTCGTCCAGAGGTTGGGAGAGAAATGGGGAACACACTAAAGTATCACACTGCCTCCATGGTAAATTATTCAATGTCCCCATCCTACTCCTGGTAGGACTATGCGCCTTTCTTCACATGTCCCTGTCCTTTACCAGGGATCGTATGGAGAACACCCTGGAGATGGCCCTCCCTCCTGGGATGGTAACACCCATCCCTCCCCTGTTGCTCTATCAGTTATTCGAGCTGCTAATAAAACACAGGTTGGTTGAGCTGTAGAAAAGGCTTTAACCCTGTATGTCACTGGAGTGGCTGCTAATGAAATGCACTGTTTCAGTAAGAGAAAGGTCCTGTGTACCTTCCTGCATTTCCTTACGGATTAATTGGTCCTCTGCAGGATTACCTTGGCAGGGGCCTTTGAGATTCTTAATGGCCCCTTTTTTTGTCCTTTTATATGGCCTTGACCACCAAGCCTCCCTGGTATTCCATTAACCCTTTCGCCTGCATGTTCTGCCTGGCATTCACACCTACATCGACCTAGTTAGGGAGGCATAACTTCTCTGCATACATTCTGCTTGAGAATATTAGGATGATTAAAGCTGCCTGCTGTGCAAGTCAGTTAATGCCAAAAGCTACATCTGTAATACACAGAATCTGTATCTGTACATAACTGCAGTCAGTAGATGAATAACCCCCAGGCGAAATGCCTGGGGCAGTTGGGCAGTACTTGCACAGGTGCAGCTGAGCATACACATGAATTAGAACCTTTGTGTAACTCACAATTTGTAAATCATGTATTACTATTTATTACCAACTACAAGTAAGGATTGCAGGGAGGGGTAACAGATTAGATGCCTTTCATTGACCTTACTGTGTCCATGGAGTGAAGGACAAGAGTCAAGCGATGGTAAGCTAAAACATGTAGCTGGATTGAAATTCCCTCCTGTCGTTAGTACAGTGGCCACAATGACAAGTTTGCTACAGGTTCACATTTCTTATTTTCATTCTTTGTTTGCTTTTGCCACAGTGCAATATAATTCTTGGCTGAGCTTGCACCCCTAAATCCTCCTTTGTGTGTGGGATAAATATCTGGAGCTATGAGCAACAGGGTCTGTGCTAACCTTTTTCTATTGAGTCGGTGAGCCAGCATTGACTGCAAATTCCCATCCCTCCCTAACAGGCTTCTCCAAAGCATGAACTGCTAATAAATTTAGGTTGTCTTGGTCTTACTCAGGGCTTTTTTCACTGTGGTCCGTGGAGTGAACACCTTATTGGCCCCTTTGAATTCACCAGATTTGGCTCCCCTTTGTGCTTGCCTGTGCAAAAATCTCCCTTTTAGCACCTACCCTGGCAAAAGCTGCTGATGTAGTCTTGAAGGAGCACCTGTGCCGTGGAGTGTCATGTCCTTGAATTGGTGTCATTGGCTTTTACTGGTGGAACTTTTAGCCAGACTTGTGTAGTGTTTAGGAGTGCTTTTTTCCATCAGAATTCTTTAACCGGTTTAAACCACTTCAAGACATTCATCATTTACTTTCCTTTGATGATTTTCTTATGCCTTGCAAATTATTTACATAGGTACCTTTTAATCTTCTTTAGTGAGAGTTACTGTTAATGATTAAGCATAATATTAAGGTTATATTCTACAGTATCCATGTCTTCTTCCAGCCTAAAATAAAAAAATAAAATAAAATAAAAGCCTTTCTTGCTGTGTACTGACGTGGGTCTCGCAATGATGTAGGTGTGCACTTGACTTCCTTATGCATCCATACTGGTGTACATTTTGTCTTCATTTTGGGTGGCACATCTCTCCCATTCATCTGTATAAAAATACAAAAAGTATAAAGTTTTGCTTCGCTCTGATTTGTGTCTGTTTTGCTATATTTTGACAACATAATGTTTTCAATTGACATAACTTCTGACATCATGGTGTACCTTTAAAGGAAAACAAAGTCAATGTCTGATGCAGTACTTCTCCAGTAGGTGCAGGAGCTTTTCCATTCTACTGGGCTGAGTTCATTTTGTAGTTATTTAGTAGTAATTCAACCTTAGATTCTGACAATCGAGGATCTAAATTATACAAGACAACTAAGGTATCTACTTTTGTACCTAAAAGGTAAAAGTGAAATTAAAATGGAGCCAACTGTCTAGCAAGGGCAGGAGAAAACAGTTGACATGAATGTTAACATGGCTCAGATCCCGAAGGCAACAGTCCCTCGGGATACAGTGGACAATCATGAGGTTTCATTAAGGGCTATTTTTAATGAGATCAATGGAATGAAGGGAGCTGTTCAAAAGTGTATACTGCCTAACAGTGCAAGACTAGTGGAGAATTCTTCCACACTGAATGAACACTCTGTTGCCCTACAAGTCTTAAATTACAATACAGAGCTTGAAAGTAAGGACTGAGTTGGTGGAGGATAGGCTGAATTAGGTGGAACAGGAAATCCATTAATTTTAAGACAAAGACCACCATACAAATGTACACATCAGTGGTATCCTAGAGGGTTTGGATGTTTGGCAGTACTCAAACTATGTAAGACTATTACTTGTCAAGTGGACTGAAATAATTTTAATAACAAATTGTAGCACAGACATACACAGAGTGCATTGTGCACCGTGGTAATCCAGGCAGAGTGGATCGTGCTCTCCTAGACTTCTGTTAGATAAAATTTCAAGCTTGTGCCCTTTACCAGAGAATCTTGTTTGTGCAGGCCTGGGAGAAAGTGTGTGTGGATCAGAACTTCTGAATGAGTACCAACAAGTAGAGACCTCTCTCTCTTCATATCATGAGATTATGTGGGACAAAATGCCTCACAGTTTGATTATTGTTCCTTGCAACCTTAAAGATGTTTGACTTGGACAAGCCTAGATCTTTTACAGTGCCAGATGATGCTGTGTTTGGTTTCCAAGGTTTACTGCATGGTCCAGAAATGTGGTCAGATAGGGTTTGAGGAAAAGACATTTAGACAACTGCCAGGGGAGGATTCATGTAATTTCACTTAAGCCACTTTCACCAAAACCACCATAATACAATAAACAAAACATGTCACTTTCATTGAAAAGTGCACAAAAAACAGTAGTTTGTGAAGGAGGCATGCACCTGTGCTTGGTCATGTCCTCTTGATTTCACTGACTCGGTTTCACAACCATGGAGAAAGGGCAATCACTTTGCAAGTAAAAGCAGCCTATTCCTAGTCTACGTAGGTAACACACCACTGCAACAAAAGTAATTACATAGTAAATGAAGAAGTGAAACGTGTATGAATTCTAACAAAATAAGTAAAAAGTAAACAGAAGACAAATGGGGAATCCGTTTTTTTTTTTTAAAGGTGTCTTTCAGTTTTACGTATTCAGTGACATTGCTTTTGTTGAAATTAACTTCATTGAAATCACATGATCCAACAAAGGAGAAACTGGCATAACGTGTAGAAGAAATATAGTAAAGGTGCACATTGTGAGAAGAGGACCAGAGGAAATGTTATAAAAGAAGAGAAGAGAATAAGGCATGAGGAACAGCTTATTGTAGAATGTAAAATGAAGACAGGTACTACTCTAGGGAGTTTCAGACTCTGAGGAAGTGTTGCAGGTTGCTGGATATGCCATATGAAAAAATGTCAGGATATAGGCAACAGAAAATAAGCAGATCCCATGTTGTCTTTTCCATTCATTTCAGCCTGTGGGTTACCAGATCCAACTCTGATCTGAAGCCAGCACCTTCAGAATCTTCAGTCTTTAAACTCTACCTCCTCTTCCCATAATCCCCAATTTTAAGTGCATCTCCTCAATCTTGTTTGTTGTCATTACCTGCAGATGTTATCCAGTGAGCTTCTTCATAAGTCAAGATGTTCAGTATTATTGTTCTTTCTTCACTCCTTTATCTTCTGTGATATTTTCATAGCTTTAGTTTGCTTGAGTTGGAGTGGCTTTGTTAAATTATTTATTTATTTATTTTATTTATTTGCTGGTAGCTTTGCTGCCATTCTTCTTATTTCCTCTTCCTTCTCCTTTCCAAAAAAATAAAAAATAAACATCAGTCTTTCTTTTGGCTGTTATTGTAGTTATTGCTTTTGTACTTTTTGTGGTGATATTGATTGTTGTTTGCTGTATTGTTATGGTATAGACATTTTTGTGATCATGGATAAATAGTCTGCTTTGGGGTTCAAAAACTGTATCAAGTGTGAACATAACCTGCCATTACAAGACACCCACGATAAATGTGTTTACTGTTTAGGTGAGGTACACCTTGATGTAGAATTACAGACTTGCTCTGCTTTTGGCTGTAGAGCCCTGGCTGACAGAAAGGCCAGCATGGTTCTTAAGGGCCTGCTTCTTCAGCTGCATCTCCCTCTGTATCTGCATCCCCCTCCCCTGTCAAGAAGTCAAGAGAAAAGAAGCTATATAAAGAGAAAAAAGAGACAAAGACAAGGAGAAATCTTCTAAAGACAATGCCAAAAATATAGATAATGATGACTGAAAATGTTTCCCTTCCTCAACAGAGTGCCAGCCTGATCTGAAGATCCACCAGTCTTCTACTCCCCAGTCTCTAGCAACAGCTGTGCTTTCAGTGCCCCTTTAGCAGATTGCCAGAAATTATGGTTCCTGACTCACTCTGAGCCATCAAACTCTACTATTGTTAGTATCCTCAGTCCCTTCGTATTAATGTTCTTTCTTCCACCTCCACTAGAATCTGTTCCCTTTTTTGTCCCATTACCCTTGCCATAATCTATCCAGAACATTCTACTACTTGGATCTAAGCCACTCCTTTCCAGACCTGAGACTCAGATCCTCCCATCCAAAATATGTTGAACCCAGTATCCATGGTTTCTTCAAGGATTGCAAGGTCAGTTGGGAGCTTTAAGAGTTTGGATCTGAAACAGCTGATGCATTCTTTCCTGCAGACCCTGATGGACCTAGGGATCATCCCCTCTTCCTAGGTTCTCAGGTTCTCAAAACTGTGTTGCCTTTAGCTCCAACCTTTCCAATTCCTCCCTCAGCCCATCCCTCAGTGCCAAGGCCCATGGTTCTGACTGTTCAGTTGCCTTCCCCCATGTCTGTGCTGACAGCATAGTTGCCTCAGACACTGGTTCCATTTTGACGTTCTCAACTCAGGCCTTATCAGACCTAAGCACATTTCTGAGCCAAAGAGTTGGGGTCAACTACTACTCAGTGTATAGGAGTTGTCCCTTTTCCTTTCTGCTGTGGCCTTCGTTCCACTCCAGTGCAGTTGGATATGATTGGTTTGGCACTGGACACCAGTCTCTCACTCGCATCTTGGATCCAAAGGGTACTGGCTGCAGCCATCCAGCCTCTCTGTCAGCTTTTTGGGTCATGGAGAGGATTTTTTTTAGTTTTGAGACTGGTGCTTCAGTAGCTTGCTTGCTTGGATCCATCCCAGTCCCTTTCTCCATCTTGTTTCATCTGGTACTCAGCAGCTTGGCTCCAGGACAGCCTGCTGCTTTAAGCTTTGAGACACCCCCTCATTACGGGGCCCCCTACATCTTCTGGATCCTCTCCTGGTCCCCCTTCCTCAGATGCTCATATGAAGCACAAATGCAAGAGGAAGCATTTGGACGCACCAGAGGCATCACCCAAAGTGGATACAGACCTTGATGAAGGGAAAGTGTCCCCTAAGATCCTCCATAAAGATGTCTATTCTGGCAACTTACTTGAATTCATGAAACACATAGGAGGTGGGGCACTGGAGACCTCTATACCGAGTAGTCTAGATTTCTTGAAGCCTTGACGTGGGTCCATCCATGTCATGGGTGGTCTTTCATTTGGATGCCCTCATCAGCCTGGTATCCCGGTGGACTTGAGGGAAACCTGATGTGGTGAAGCCAATCCACTGTAAGCGTGATAAGTTTCTAGTTCCACCCAAGGATAGGCCATTTTGATGCAAGGGTCTGGCTTTGTATAAGATTGATGTTATGTGATCCTATCTCGCCTACATTCTGTACTGATGGTTCGGAGCCGATTCTCGGCTCCGACTCGGCACGCTATACTATAGAGCGAAGTCTCTAATTGGCTGAGCTATTCTACATCCCAGGATGCACCACCACTACTTCCCCAGATCTCGTTTGCCGCTTGACAGCAATAGACGTGGTCTCGACTTGGCTGGGCTAAGTACTCTTTACTGACTAATTTCCTGTCAGAATTTTGATAAATTTTCAACCAAAAGCTGTTTTAACAGCTACTAAACGTTTTTTGTAGGGTTTGTGTGAGTTTGAGTTTGTGTGGATTGTTGTTAGCGTTAGGTTCCCGCTTAATTTAGTAGGGATTCCCTCACGCTCTTTTTTTGGACATTCTTAAGGTCCTTTTTGTTACAAAATTGTTTGTTAAAAAATTTCTTGTGTCTGGTATTTGTCTACACGTCGAGGTTCCGTTTTAGTTAGAGGGGCCTTGCCCTCGCGCTCTGCTAGAGCTGTGTTAAAACTTTTTTCGCCTGTGTGAGTTGTTGGTCTATCCTGTTTAAGTTAGAAGGATTAGGCTTTTCTGTATTCTCAGTTACCTTGATTTTTGTGTGTGTATTTGTAATATGTCGAAGGAACATAGGCCTTCGGGCTTTAAGAAGTGTACCAAGTGTGGGTACAAAATGTCAATCACGGATGATCACTCTCTCTGTGTTTATTGTTTAGGCCCCAAACACCTTCAAGAGTCGTGCAGTGTATGCCACGCTTTTTCTTCACGTGTCCTCCAAGAGAGGAAAAACAAATTAATATTGAAAGGGCTTATCACCCCTTCTTTTGAAGAGGCTTTATCTTCTTCTCCCTCTCCTTCCAAAAAGAAGAGGTCTTCAGCTCCGACCAGTCCGTCGGAGCCGACAGCAAAGAAATCAAGGCAGGCTTCTCCGTCAGCTCCACGGATTTCGGAGCCGAGGTCGGAACAGTCTGCCTCGATGCCTCCAGCTTAGACTCCTCTGTCTTTGGAGCCGAATGCTCGAGCATCGAGAGGTGGGTCACCTTCTCCAGCTCCATTGGTTTCGGAGCCGAGAAAGGTTGCTCGCTCAGACTCTTCTACCTCGGCGCCGAAGTCCCTGTCGGCTCTGAGGGAAATTGCTGTACTGGTGGAATCTCCCTCGGCGCCGATATTACTCGAGACTATTCGGAGCCGGTCCCCCAGTCTTTCGGAACCGGCGGAGAAGTCAACTCGGGCCCGATCGGTCTCTTCTCGGTCTTCGAGGATGTCCGATTCGGATATAGACAGGGTGCTGCAAAGGCTGTTCCAGTCTCCAGTTTTCCAAAAATTAGTCTCGGCTCCAGCCCAGTCGGCTTCGGAGCCGATCGTCCACCCTGTGGTATTGGTTCCTCCTCCAACAGCCTCGGCGCCGTTGGAGTCGGTGCTAGTGGAGCCAGTGGAGGTTCTCGGGTCGGCTCCGACCCTTACTCCAACCCCGACCTTTGGGTCGGAGTTCGGTACACGGACCTCCTCGGTTGGCCCCGGGGGTGACGTTTCAGGTCCGATGCTTTCAGTCCCGAGCCTCCCTCTCGGTGCGTCGGCTGCGGGAGTGCCGTCTACTGTTGCAGCCTCGGGGGTCGGACCTTCCCAGGACTCGGGGGGGGGGGGGTCCGGCCTTCAGGGCCATAAGGAGTGCTTTGGCCAAATCTTCCTTGGCTACCTCCACCATCTCTCCGGCACCTTCCCTTGGCATGGAGACTAGTTCCTTTGTTGTCCCCCTGTCTCAAGACAGCGGAGCCCTGGGGCCTGAGGTCACCCCCCATTGGGGATTCCTCCCTTCCTGGGGGTCCTTCCGAGGCTTCTTCGGAGGAACCTCCCAGGAAGAGACAGTGTAAGAGGAAGCACGTCGACTTGCCTGATGAGTCTCTCACATCAGACACCGACCTCGATGATGCGGAGGGGTCCCCCAAGTCGTCCTCGGATGATGTCTCCTTTGTGGACATCTTAGAAATCCTCAAGCAACGAGGCGACTGGCAGTCCAAACCCCCTTCTGCTGAGGAGTCTGTCTTCCTCAAGGCTTTCGGAGCTCAGCCTTCCACCTCCTGGGTGTCTCCTCCCTTCGATGAGCTCCTGGATTTGATCTCTCGAAGGGCGTGGGAGCACCCGGATTCTGCGGAACTGGTGCCAGCTCGCCCGAATAAATTTCCTTCAGCCCCCCCTGAAAAGGAATTCTTATCCAAAGATGTGGCCGTAGATGCCCTGGTGGTGGCATCTGCTACCCAGCAAGATGTGGCAGAGGCTTCGACGTCCGTCCATCCTCCTAATAAAGAGACCAGGAGTATGGATGGGTACGGCAAGTGCACCCTTACTTCAGCAGCCTTTACTTTAAGGTCTCTGAATTACCTGACGCACTTCACCAGATTTCAGAGGGATCTGGTCAAGGAGCTTTCAGATACCCTCTCTGGTAACCTACCTGAGCAGCTGGCCCAGAAGGTTAGCTCTCAGTTGGCTACCCTGTCATCTGTATCGAACTCGTCCATGAGGCTCATTTCATATGCGGCCGAGGGGGCGAGTAGAGCGGCGGGTACAGGTGTTGTTCTACGGAGACAGGCCTGGCTCCGCCTGTGTCATTTTGTGGAGGCCTTCAAGTCTTCCTTTGCCGACGCTCCCTTTGATGGGTCTTCCCTGTTTGGACCCAAGGTAAAGGACACCTTGACCCGCTGTGAACAAGAGGGTAAGACTTTGACTGCCGTAGGGGCACGGTTTTCCACTTCCGGCCTTATCCCAAGGCTAGAAGAGGGGGGAAAATGTGGTTCCGCAAATCTCAGAAGACTTACCCCTCACAGCAGGATGATCCCCCTTCTAGAGACAGAGGGGGGGGGAATTTTTCAGGAAGACGCCGTCCCAGAGGCGGCAGGGGTCCCCGCAACACTGGAGACCGCGAGTCCTTTCGTGGCTCCTCAACCTTCCAGAATCCCTGAAGGATTGCCCGACTGCGCCACTCCGGAGCCAGTCGGGGGTCGTTTTGCGAGGCACCTAAAGGCCTGGGAGAATATCACCCAGGACCGATGAGTGCTCCGGATCATTGCCGGAGGTTACAACATTCCCTTTTCTCAGCCCCCCCCCACCACCACCATCCCGAAAAATCCAGGACCCACCACCCAGTCAACGGGATCTCGCAGCCATCGAAATTTCAACGCTGCTTCAAAAAGGAGTCATCCAACCGGTCCCCGAAGACCAGACCGGATTAGGGACTTACTCAAGATTCTTTTTGGTGCCAAAAAAGACCGGGGACATTAGGCTCATCTTGGATCTCAGCAAGCTCAACCGTTCTGTCAAGAAGTCCAAGTTCAGGATGGTCACCTTACAATCCATTCTCCCGCTGCTGGAGAAAGGTGTTTGGATGTGCTCTATAGATCTCAAGGGCGCCTATTATCACATCCTGATAGATCAGGCGTCCAGGAGACACTTGCGCTTCAGCCTGGGAGACAGTCATTACCAGTTCTGTGCACTGCCCTTTGGTCTCACCACAGCCCCCAGGGTGTTCACCAAATGTTTGGCGGTGGTGACTGTTCACCTGAGAAGTCTAGGATTCCAGGTGTTTCCATACCTAGACGACTGGCTCCTAACTGCCACCTCCAGGCAGCTACTCTTACAAAACCTAGCAGCCACTATTTCTCTAGGCAACTCCCTAGGAATCACCTTCAGTTGGGCAAAGTCTGTGTTGCTGCCATCTCAGCGCATACAGTTTATCGGAGTAGAGATAGACTCAAAGCAAATGCGGGTCTATCTTCCTACAGAGAGGATAGAAACATTACAATCTCAGGTCCGAGCATTGCTCTTCAAACGCCAAGCCCTAGCAAGGATGGTCCTACAGCTGTTGGGTTCCATGTCGGCTACCATTCTCCTAGTTCCCTTGGCAAGATTGCACATTCTCCAGTGGCTCCTGTCAGTCCAGTGGTCATATCAGGATCTCCCTCTCAGTCACCTCATTATAATCACGGAGATGTGCAAACAGGACCTCCGTTGGTGGCTTCTGTCCTCCAACCTAGATCAGGGGCGACCCTTCGTTCCTTCGCCTCCAGTGGCCACTTTGACTACGGACGCCTCCCAGACGGGGTGGGGGGGACATTACCTGGGCAGGTCAGTCCAAGGCAAGTGGCACCCCGACGAGAGTTCCCTACACATCAACATACCGGAAATGAGGGCGGTGCTTCTATCGCTACAAGCACTACACAGTTACCTTCCCCAGGGCATGATTGCCGTTCAGTCCGACAACATGTCAGTAGTCTGGTACCTGAACAAGCAGGGAGGGACCAGGTCCTACCCCCTTTGCAGAGAGGCCATGAAAGTATAGGATTGGGCTATTGCAACCAACCGTTTCTTGGTAGCAACACACATTCCGGGGAGATCCAATGTGATAGCCGACAGACTGAGCAGAACTATTCTCTCCCTGCACGAGTGGTCTCTAAACAACAGAGTGGCAACTCAGATCTTCAGAAGATGGGGAACTCCTTGTTGCGACCTCTTCGCAACTCCCCTCAACACGAAATGTCTACAGTTCTTTTCTCTCACCCCAGTTCCGGGGGGGTTTCCCAAGGACACCCTAGTCCAAGCTTGGCCCAACGGCCTACTGTACGCCTTTCCACCGGTTCCCCTACTTCCCAGGGTGATCCAGAAGGTGATTCACTGCACTGCAAGATGATTTTAGTTGCCCCATACTGGCCTTGTCAAGTCTGGCTACCCTTTCTTCGGAAATACGCACTGGACGGTCCATGGTTTCTGGACCAGGTTCCAGATCTCTTGATCCACCAGTCGGGACAGCTGCATCAGTCCCTTCACTCATTGAGGTTAACAGCTTGGCTCCTCCACTTCCGACCATAGTCAGGAACCAGGTTTTGGATTCGGAAGTCATACATATCTTGTCCTCGGCCCACAAGAATTCCACTAAGAAAATGTATAACAGCAAATGGAAGAGATTCGCCATTTGGGCCCAGCTCCGGGGATTGGATCCCATTACTGCCCCGGTGTCAGACGTTTTAAAATTTTTAGCTTCCTTATTCAATCAAGGGTCTTCGGTCTCTACCATTAAAGTTCAATTAGCAGCTATTTCTAATTTTCATGAAAGTGTAGACCCACCTTTGATGAGCAATAAGTTGTGTAAAGCCTTCATGAAAGGTGCTGGGCTGCTACGACCTCCAATTTCTCATCCAGCTCCACCGTGGGATCTTAATTTCGTATTAGCTGCTTTGACCTCTTCCCCCTTCGAACCGGCAGCAACTTGTGACTTGAAATTTCTTTCTTGGAAGACTGCCTTTTTTGGTGGCAATTACATCAGCCAGAAGAGTTTCGGAACTTCAAGCCCTATGTGTCAAACCACCGTACCTGGTTTTTCATAAGGATAGAGTATCCCTCAGGCCTAATCCATCCTTTGTTCCCAAAGTTTGTTCTAGTTTTTGTCTTCAACAGTCATTGGAACTCCCAGTTTTCTTCCTCAACTACCCAGAAAGAGCAGAATATATCTTCTATTCATTGGATGTTCACAGGCAGTTGCGTTTCTACTTAGATAGGACGCACCAAACACGGAAAACAGATCAGTTGTTTATGTCCTTTTCAGACAATAAATTGGGCAAAGCCGTCACGAAGGTCACTATTGCCAAGTGGATCAGAGACTGTATCAGTCATACTTACTTTCTTTCTAATAGAGAGCTTACAACCACTGTGAAAGCTCATTCTACAAGAGCTATGGCTACTTCGACAGCCTTTCATTCCAAGCTTGCCATTAGTGACATTTGTGCTGCGGCTACCTGGTCTTCTCCTCACACCTTCATTTCTCATTACAAATTGGATGTGGCATCTCGGGGGCGAGCTTCCTTCGGTTCCACAGTTCTCAGGAGTGTTTTCCAGTGAGCCACCCAGGAATCAGGTGCTAGGGACGCTGTCCCATCAGTACAGAATGTAGGCGAGATAGGATCACATAACATCTTTTAGTTATGTACTTACCATAACTTTAGATGTTTGGGATCCATCTCGCCTACATTCCTAATAATCCACCCTCCTTCCCCCTGCCTTGGAGATCAGAAGAGACCGGACGGTTCGGTTTAACCGTTTCATCTTGAAACACCTGGCAATGTTATTTCAACTGTTTATGACTGTGTGCATGTGTGCGGACAAACAAGATCTGGGGAAGTAGTGGTGGTGCATCCTGGGATGTAGAATAGCTCAGCCAATTAGAGACTTCGCTCTATATTATAGCGTGCCGAGTCGGAGCCGAGAATCGGCTCCGAACCATCAGTACAGAATGTAGGCGAGATGGATCCCAAACATCTAAAGTTATGGTAAGTACATAACTAAAAGTTTTTGTTGCGGCTACGAAAAAGAACATCTCAGAGGAGAATTCCCCTGTCCATCCCATAAACGTAGTACTGGGTGATGGACCATCTTGGGTAGTACACCTACAGTTCAGCCTCCTTTGCTTGGTGATGAATTATTTAGCTCATCTGACAAGGCTTCAGTGAGACTTGATTTCAGTAGTGAAAGACAGTAAAGACAGCAGCCTCTGGATTCTCCTATGGCTTTAGAGGCTCAGCTGCCCAAGATGCAGTCAAGTCAGCAATGTGTCCATGAGTCTTCTGTCTAAAGCTGCTGCTGCCGATAGTACGACCCACACTGCTGATATGGCATTAACCATGTGCTGCTTTGCATGAATGCATTTGTGTAACTTCAACTTCATTTGTCAACACTCTATTTGATGAATCCTCTGTATTTGATCCAAAAGTCAAAGATACTCTGATGTGGAGTGAACAAGATGAAAGGATGCTGTCTGCCATTGGGGTTCACTTCTCCACCCCTCACTGGCCCTTCTGTAGGGACCATAAGGGGGATGCATCTTTTCTTTTGTAAATTGCAGCAGTCTTTTTAAGACACCTCTGGTAACCATTCCCCTGAGACAGTTGGAGCAACTTTAATGAATGCTGCCTAAGAGGCAGAGGTCAGAATTAGGGTTCCTGGTCACTTCTCTGGCAAGCCCTTCCAATGCTCCTGAAGGTTTGCCTAGCTATTGCTCTCTGGAGGCAGTTAGGGTGCACTTGGCTGTCTACCCCAAAGCTTGAGGGACCATCACTTCTGTGGCTTGGGTGTTGAGAGTAGTATCTAGAGGTTATATCTTTCCCTTCTTATTCACTCCAAAAAGAATGTTAAGATCCCTTCCTGATATTCCTTACTGTCAGTGAAGGGAAGCAGCAGTGGAGATAAAGAAGCTGCTTCTCAAATGAGTAATCCAAAGGGTCCCATCAGACCAAAGAGGATACAAGGACTAGTAAAGATTCTTTAGTGCCAAACAAAAACAGTGACCTCAGACCCATTTTGGATATCAGCAAATTGAATCAGTATGTCAGACAGACCATATTCCGGATAGTCAAGGTGCAGTCTATTCTTCCTGTGCTCAGGAAGGACAACTGGATGCAGTTGGTAGATCTCAAGGATGAGTACTGTTACATAAAGTAAGGAAGGCACACCAAGATGTCTTTTCATTTTTGGCTGCAGTCAAGTCAGTACCAGTTTAGAAATGTATGGCATTGGTGGCAGTCTGGCTTAAGCTGCAAGGGATTCCAGGTCTTTCCATACGTGGGATGAATGGCTCCTGTTAGCTTCTACAAAGGTGCCTGTAATCAAAGCCAGGGAACACTTGCACCAGTTGTATCTATCCTCTGGCATGACAGTAAACTAAGAAAAGTCCAACTTGGAACCGGGAGAGGTGCTGGATTTCATTGGTTGCCATCTGGATGTGATCAACCAAATTGTAAAGTTACCACCCTGAAGGTTAACAAAACATCCCAGGTCCTACAATCTCAGAGGCCTCCTTCTTCCTCACTTCCCTATTTTCTCATCCAAATAGCTGCATTCATTTGTCTAGTGACCTTAAGACTGCTGAACTGTTGAAGTTTCCCATTCATGTGAATAACATTTGCCACTGCAACATTAAATGGTGGCTAGAGTCTCAGCTTGTTTCACCAGGTTGCCCTTTTGTTGTTCCTCATCCCCAGGTCACAGTTACCACTCATGCTTCTCTCCTAGGTGAAGGGTGCAGTCCAATGTACCTGGTCTCAGTGAATGCTCAACCTTCACATCTACCTTTTGGAGATGATAGCTGTCCTTTTAGCTTTGCAGGCCTTCCAGGACCTCCTCCCAAAGGGCGTGATTACCGTCCAGTCCAACAAATGATATGGTACATACACAAACAAGGAGGAACCCATTTATATTTATTGTTTTGAGAGGCCATGACGGTCTGCGGTGGTGTCCTGTGAATTATTTCTGATAATGTACATCCCAGGGAAAATCCATCATCCTGGTAGACAGTTTGTGCAGGAATATTCTCCTGCCTCACAAGTGGTCTTGCAACCTGGAAGTAGCTGGGGCCATTCCTGTTGCAGTCTGTTTGCTTCCCCTTCCAACACCAAATGCACCAGCTTTTTCACCCTCATCGCAATACAGGGACAGTCACTGAGTGGGAGCTCTTTGGCATGCTTAGCCCCCAGGCCTCCTATATGTCTATATTCCATCCTCATTGATGATAAAGTTTCATCAGAGGGCAGCCTGTTGCAGAGCAGCCATTATCCTCATAGTTCATTTTTGGCAGAGAGAAGTCTGGTTCTCCTTTCTGTGCCTCATCTACTACTCCTTCCTTAGGTTCTGGACCATGTTTTTGGTCAATATCTCGTGTCGCGGGCTAACCTCACCTGAACATTCAGTCCCCCAAATTAACCTCCTGGTTCTTCCAATTCCATTGATGGACAGAGATCCCAGGCTTTCGGACAGGGTTATTTCTATTCTGCCTTCCTCCCTGAAACCTTCCACTAGGAAGGTGTGTGCAAGTAAATGGAAAAGATTTTCCCTTTGGGCTTCCTCCAAGGGTCTAGACCTTCTGGACCTTTTTCTTACCGGTCTCATTTACTCAACCGTTAAAGTGCAGTTGGCTACCACTTACAATTGCCATATTGGCATGGATAACATACTGGTTGCAGCTTTGAAATTTTCTAAGGCTTTCTTCAAAGGAACCTTTCTAATCAAACCACCTATATGGGACCCTGTCCCACCTTGGGATCTCAATCAACTTTTGCAAGTTCTCACTAGACTTCCCTTTGAACCTGTGGCCTCAGTCTCTTTAAAATCCTGTCTTGGAATACACTGTTCCTGATAGCCATTACTTCTTGCAAAATGGTATCTGAGCTTTAAGTCCTATGTACTGTTCCTCCTTATCTGGTTTTCCACAAGGATAAAGTTACTGTTTGAACCAATCCTTCCTTTCTACCTAAGGTAGCATCTGAGTCAAATTTGAATCAGCCAGTACATCTACCTTTTTTCTTCCCCAGTTTCATTAACAAAAGCGAGTACTTACTACACTGTCTAGATTTTCATCTTCAATTGATGTTCTTTTTGAACAGATTGCAACAGGGATGGCTCCAGTCAACATTTAATAGATTGTGTTACTAATGAGGTTAATCTTGTATTGATGAGATAAAAACAGATAGATTACAAATATATGAATCAGGTATTAACAATTTGGAGAGTAATATGCAAGTTTGGCTATATGCAGAGGTATTAATGCTTAAACATACTGACATTGAGAAGATCATAACAAATGGTCAGTATAACTGATTCTGATAAGAATAACTGCAGTCCGCCTCATGCGGAAGAAGTAACATTCAAGTTTTACAGACAAGTTGCATCAGTCCATTGAACAAAAGGTGTCACTTGTCCTTCTCTAACATAGATGACAAGTAGGCGAGCGTTTAGATGCTTTAATACATAGAAACATAGGATGGATAGCAGCATCATAAAATACAAATGAACTGGTTAACAGACGGACCTTACATACATATATGCTTATGTATCAACAGCTAACTACAAAATGGCAGTCAGGCTCGTACGTGCTCAGTATTTATACAGTTGTGCAAGTCATGGATAGCTTCTTAAAGGTAGATAAGCACATTGATCTACAGCCTCCTCTTAAAAAGATTGCCCTTTGTAAAAACAACATTAGGGCATGCATTACTATAGACATTAGAAACAAAACACAGTGCTCATGTCCAAGTTGCTTTGTATCTGTTACAGGGTTTAGAGATGTGACCATATCTTGTAACACAACAATCTGGACCAAATTTAGCAACAGTCTTCAGTGAACAACTCTTATCAGGAACTTCTTGATTTTTCACAGGAATGGGAATGTCCTGTGGAACATCCTCTGGAATTGGAACACCGGACAATTCACTCTGAGATGAGTCTTTCTCACAAGCTATGTGCTGTGGCATAGGCTCGGGTACCAGTAGTAAATGCTTCCAGTTCCACCTAAACTCTACTTCTTGTGATTCCACAGTGTATGATCTCAGCTCTGGTCAAATACTTTTCACGAAACCAATCCGATCATAACCTTTGGACATTTGCATCCTTAGCACTTCGTTTCACAATGGATTGAGCGGTTTGCTGGTTTTATCATAGTAGGACTTCTGGATTAAGTGCTTGTTCAACAGATTGGTTTTCACTGATCTGTTGTTTTTGACACTTGGAACCAACAATTGACTACTGGTTGGCAATGTGGTTCTGGTTTTCTGAACAGAAATCTCTGAGCAGGTGAACTGAGATGTTTATCATGAGGAATATTTCTGAGATTCAAGAGATTCAGTAAAACATCACTATTATCTCGTTTTTACTTGTCTAGTATCTGTTTTGCACTTTGAATTGCATGTTCTGCCAAAGCATTTGACTGCGGGTACTCAGGACTACTTGTAACATGAATAAAGTCCCATTTTTCAGCAAATTTTTTAACTATTGGCTTATAAACTGCATGCCATTATTAGAAATAACTTTGTGCGGACTACCATGTACTGCAAAATGACACTTCATCTTAGTAATGACAGTACTGGATGCTAGGTTAGGAAGTAAGTCAATCTCAAACCAGTTAGAGTAAGAGTCTACTAACACCAAATAATGTTGACCATTCCACTCGAAGATGTCGGTGGCTACTGTTGACCAAGGTAGTTCCAGAATCTGGTTTAGCTGAAGTGGTTCCTTCTGTTGATGTAGCTTAGTACTGTTACACGTGGAGCAAGATGAAAGTGCTCTCTCAATGTCTAGTGACATAGAAGGCCAAAATACTTGCTCTCTCACCCTTCTTTTGGTAGAGTCAGTCCTAGGTGACCACGTTGCAAGATAGTAATATACTCTTGTTGCATGAACTTTGGAACAATTATTTTTGGACCTTTCATAATGATATCTTCGTCAGACAAAATCTCATCTCTGTATGTAAAATAAGGTTGCACTTCATGAGGTAAACTAGATTGCTTTGACGGCCATCCGTAATTGATAAAGTGGTTAACCCTTTGTAAAATGGGCTCTGTGGCAGTGTGATCTCTCAGCTCATTAAGACGTGGAAGAAAAATGTCTCACTTCCATGACTTCAGAATCAAGGTTCTTATTCTCCTGCTGTTCTGTGGTGCTTCTGGGTGATCTGGATAATGTGTCAGCAAGATAAAGAAGTTTGCCTTTCCTGTAGACAAGATTGAAATTATACTTTTGCAATCTCGGCATCATGCATTGCAGTCTGGTTGGAGCTTAATGCATAGGCTTTCACAAGGTAATGACTAGAGGTTGGTGGTTTGTCTGGATCTTGATAGGTCTACCATAAACATAATCATGGAACTTCGAACATGCAAACGCAATTGCCAAAAGTTCTTCCTCGATCTGGGCATACTGGCATCTCCAGAATGGCTGTTTGCTTAGAAGGATCTGGTCGTAGGCCTGTACTAGTAAATAAATGACGAACATAAGTAACTTCTTGTAGCCTGAATTTACATTTGTGTGGATTGAGCTTGACATACACTTGGTGTGCCCTTTCTAGAACTTTTCTGAGGTTTCTGTCCTGTTCAGCTTCACCATTACCTCCTACTAGTATGTCATCTACTATATGGTAGCACAAGGATACACAGAAAAGAGTTATTTCATTGCTTGTTGAAAGACTTCATTTGCAGAATTTATCCCAAATGGCATTCTCAAAAATCTGTGCCTTCCAAATGGAGTGCTGAAAGTAGTGAGAATTGAGAATTTTTTTGTCAAGCTGAATTTGCCAAAATGAACTCTTTGCATCTAAGACAGAAAAAACTGGAATTTGACATCAAGACTGCGACTTCAACTGGGTGCATTGGATGATGAGGTCTTTTTGGTGCTTTGTTCAAATCTCATGGATCAGTTCATATTCTGATGTCATCTGAGCTTTTATTATGAGCTACCACTATGGAAGATACCCACTCAGTTGGAGTTGCAACTGGACAAATCACACCTTGTCGCACCATTTTATCTAGCTCTGCTTTGACTTTGTCCTGCATGGCTATTGGAACTTTTCATGCTGGCCTGATAACTGGGCTGACCTCTGGGTCTAACTTCATGGAGTACACAACTGGAAGTTTGCCTAGTTTGTCTTCGAAAAGATCAGCATAGGTAGAAAAGTGTACTGGGCAAAATTAGAGTAGTGGACTTTTAAGCTGACTTTGTGGACTTCCTTATTAAATGAAAACAGTCCCATTTTCAAACTGTGTCTGAGCCCTAATAATGAATGGACGTGCCTTTTGACCACATAAACCAATAAGGTGTAACATTTCCCGCTCTGCTGGAAGCAACAGGAAAGTACTACTGAGCCTTCAGTCTGAATTTCTTCACCTCCATAAACAACAAGCTTCACCATTACACACACTAGCAAATGTTTCTGAAGACATAACATTGCACTTTGAAACTGTGTCATCTTTGAGCTCTGTGGGTTTGCCATTTATCGAAACAGTACAAAACACTTCATTCTTTGCCCTTAAAGCCACTGCATTGACTGTTTCATGAACACTTCATGGCACTGACACACCATCAACGTAAATAGTAGGGTTGCAGCTTTCTAATTGATCAACTTGTTTCTTAAAATGCTCCCTCTTAATAAAAGAATGCAGGCCTTTTGATTTACAAAACCTTTTGAAATGATTCCTTTTATTGCATTTGTGGCATTGCTGACCAAAAGCTAAATTTTTTTTTCATTTTAGTCTCATGGCTTCCACCACAATTGTGACAGTTGGCAATGAAACTAGGTTGAAGACCATGGGTTGAGTTTGCTGACTCACTCTGATGCTTTACTGAGACTGTGCAAACTCTGGAATTTGCTAGAAAGTTCTGGGGTTTACCAGCGAGTGCTGCAGGGGCTACAGTTGCTGCCATGTGCTTGGGCCTGTTTCTTTTAACCACGTGCTGCATACTATCAACATGAGCTTTATCACTGTGCCTTCTAGAGCTATTCTCATTTGTAAGCATATTTGTTTGCTTTTCTGTGAGCTCATATAGCTGACAAATGTCAGTGGCCTTATTCAAAGTTAAATCACTGTCATGAAGCAAAATCTTTCTCACAGCATCATCTTTTATACCACACCCAAGTCTGTCTTTTTATCAACTCATCCTTAAATCACCAAATCTGTACGTTTTAGCTTTATTTCTCAAGTCAATTGTATATGCTGCAAAAGTTTCACCAGTCTTTTGATCCCTTCTGTAAAATAAGTGCCTTTCCATTGTAACATTTTTCTGGGGGTTACACATTTCTCTGAATTTACATTTTAAGCACTCAGGGTCCTCCCTTGACTCAGCCGGTACAACAGTGTAACAGTTTTCCACCTCTCCTATATAGATAGCCGGTGCATGCGCAAATGAGCGTTCCCTTCCTGTGGCTTCTGACCCAGCTAAATTAAGCAGAATAAATGCCTTTGTATGGTCATCTTTATCAGAAAATGCAGCCTGTATGAAAATGTCATACTCGTGCTCAAACACTTTCCAGTTCTCAGCAATATTACTGTCAAACACAAGTTCCCACAAAGTATGGACAAACGCACTGAAAATATGGCCGTTGTAATTATGTATGAACAAACTAATGTTCATCCTGTTTCACTGTTGCAGTCATTACACTTGGGTTATCCTGCTGGCAGGCGACCCATAGTCGGCCCGAGTTCCAAAGTCTTGGTCCGGCGTCGGTTGCTGTCATCTCTTCCCTGACATCAGTGTGCCAGGGGTATAAAAGCTGCAACCGACGCCATTTTCTTCACTCTTTCTTGCCGTGCGGTGCCCGAAGCATAAGCAGTTTGCAAGTGCTGGTCGGCCGACTCCTGAGATTTTCAAAATTGAATTTCAGAACCGAAGTCTTCAATAAAGCTAAGTACCCCATTGGGGAAACTTTTCCTTGCTCCAGACCAATGTCAGTAAAAGTTAATAATTGTATTTCTTGTGGGAAGCAAATACCTCATAAGGGCTTCCACTCTTACTGCATTCCTTGCCTAGGCCCTGACCACGACGTCAATAGTTGTCGGTTTTGTGCTAGATTTAATAAACGCACTATTAAACATTGGTTTGATTTTGCTTTACATTATTTTGGATGAAGATTTAATTACATAATGCCGTCGGAACAACCGATGACCGGAATGTATAAAAAACGCAAAGACAAAGAAAAGGACAGGCATCTGAGGTCCAAAATCGACGACGATGCCTCTTCTAGGCCAGTCGCCAGTTCGCCAGTTCTCAGTGAGGTGCTTTCGCAGCCCCTGACACCTGCTACCTCAGAGCCACAGGCCGCAACCGACAGCCACGTGGAGACACCGAGGCCTGTGGAAACTCAAGGTATTGGGCCTACGGAAAATATACCTTCAGATGGGTCCGGAGCCACTGAGTAGGCACCGGCATCTGAGGGTGTTTTCAGACCTTCACAGCTTACAATTAAAGCTACTACAGCAGCAAAGGCAAAGTCAAAAACACCATTAAAGACAAAGAAACAGATGCTTAAATTGGCCGTAGACCTTCTTACTTTAATCAGGGGCTCCCATCCCCCTCCTGACAAAAGGCCTAGGCAAAACACTGATTATGATTCCTCTGATCAGGTTTCCATTTCTTCTGATTCATCCTCTGACCAGGGCTATTCTCTTCCTCCCTATGAGGACTCTGATGCTGAAGAGTCCATTCCTCAGATGGGTCCGGAGCCGCTGAGTAGGCACCGGCGTCTGATGGTGTTTTCAGACCTTCACAGCTTACAATTAAAGCTACTACAGCAGCAAAGGCAAAGTCAAAAACACCATTAAAGACGAAGAAACAGATGCTTAAATTGGCCGTAGACCTTCTTACTTTAATCAGGGGCTCCCATCCCCCTCCTGACAAAAGGCCTAGGCAAGACACTGATTATGATTCCTCTGATCAGGTTTCCATTTCTTCTGATTCTTCCTCTGACCAGGGCTATTCTCTTCCTCCTTATGAGAACTCTGATGCTGAAGAGTCCATTGCTTCAGCCTCACCGCCTGAGGATTACTCTTTTGGGGAAACCCGGCACACCATGAGGGAACATTTCCATTGGGAGAGCCAGGATTACTCAGAATCCAAGAAAAAGCTCAGAGATTTCCTTCTATTGCCTCAGCACAGGCCCTTGGCTATCCCCCCTGTGCTTGATAGTGTTGATGATGTTTTTTTCTGAATCCAGTCTGTCTCCAGATTCTTTACCCCCTGCACCAGTAAAGCCAGACAGGTACTACAGGGTCCCTGACTCTCATAAATTTCTTTACAAAAACCCTGCTGCGGACCCAGAAACTGTTTCTCAGGGTCCAAAAGGGGTTAAAGCTTCCACTGCCAAAAATCCTGTCCCCTCAGATAGGGATTCCAGAGTTCTGGACAGATGGGGGGAAAACGTTTACACTTCTGCTACTTTAGCTGTAAGAGCTTTAAACTGTCAGTTTCACATGCTTAAATATCAGCAGTATCTCATGTCATTGTTAAAGCAGAAAATGGTTACAAATACAGAAGGTCCTGATTGTAAAGAAATGCAGGATTTATTGCATGCAGTTGAACAAGTGGGAAAGCATACTCTGCAATGTGGTTTTGATTCATTAGAGGCTTCTTGTAGAGCCGCAGTTACAGGCTCAGTTATTCGAAGGCATGCTTGGTTGAAAGAACAAAGTTTTCCTGACCATGTTAAAATGAAATTATTGAATGCTCCACTAGAGCATGATACTTTGTTTGGTGTTAAGGCAGAAGAGGTTTTAAAGAACATGGAGGATGAAGCAAAGTCAGTGCAAACTGTGAAAGATTTCTTACAGGTTCAGCCACCTAGATTTAGCAGGAACTGGCCTCCAAAAAAATTGGTCCTTTCCAGTGTCAGACAGGCCACAAAGAGGCAGATACAGACAGCCAAGAGGCATTTCTCAGCCCCAAGGCTCCTACAGACCTAAACAATGGGGTTCTTCAGCCCCCAAAGGGGGAGAATACAAATCACAATCTTATAGAAAACAGTCACAATGACTTCCCTCTGCAAATGCCAAGCACTTACCAGTTGACAGCACCCCTAGGGGGAAAGCTAGCACTTTTCTCAGAAAATTGGCACATGATCACCCAAGACCAATGGGTGTTGAATATAGTTTCTCAAGGGTACAGGTTCCACTTCCACACGCTTCCAAAACCAAAAGGTATGCCAAACCTGCCTCAAAACCAATGGGCAGAGGCACAAAAACAGATTGCAGCTCTTATGGATATGGAAGCTATTCAAAATGTTCCACAAGAAGAACAGGGCCAAGGATTTTTTTTTCCTAGTACCCAGAAAGGACAAAGCATGGAGACCAATACTGGACCTCTCAATCCTAAATACTTTCCTGGACGTTCCAAAATTCAAAATGTTAACACTACAACAGCTCTTGCCCATGCTGGGCAAAGAGGCTTGGCTACTTACTTTGGATCTCAAGGAGGCATACCTGCACGTCCCAATCAGACAATCGTGCAGAAGATACATCAGATTTATAGCAGGCTCAATGCATTATCAATTCTCTTCACTGCCCTTTGGCTTATCTACTGCGCTCAGGGTCTTCACAAAATGTCTGGCACCAGTAATTGCATTTTGCAGGCAAAAAGGAATTCAAATATATCCCTACTTGGACGACTGCCTTATTCAAGCAGAGAGCAAGGACATTCTTCTAAAGCACTTGGAGTTTGTAAAAAGATTACTAATTTGCCTGGGGTACACAGTAAACGAAAAGAAATCAAAACTAGTGCCCTCTCAAGAGATAATATTCCTGGGTGCAAGCTTGAATACAACTACCCAGATGGCTTATCTCACACCAGACAAACAAAGGCAACTGACTCAGTACTTTCAAATGATGGCAACAAAGACCCAACTCCCTGCAAGAAAAATTCTGCAGGCCCTTGGTTTAATGGCATCTTGCATTCTACTAATTCCGTATGCCAAACTGCATATGAGGAAACTACAATGGTATCTAAAAAGTGTTTGGACTCAGCACTGTCACAGTCTAGAGACAATCATAAGCTTGATTCCCTGCCTACAACAGGAGTTTCGATGGTGGTCACAGGCCTGTCACCACAACAAGGGACAGCCTTTCACCTTACCTACAGCCAGGCAGACAATAACAATGGATGCATCGGATTATGCCTGGGGAGCACATATAGCAGGCAAATGTATTCAGGGCACATGGCCCAAGGAACAACTGCATCTTCACATCAATCAAAAAGAGATGCTAGCTATACAAAATGCCCTGACAGCCTTCAAGGACCTAATACATCCAGGACAATTATTAATAAAGACTGACAATACCACAGTTATGTGGTACATAAACAAGCAAGGGGGCACACATTCCTACCCCCTATGCAGACAAGCCATGACTTTGTGGAACACAGCACTGACTTACCAGGTACATCTGCAAGCCCAATTCCTGCCAGGAGCAAAAAATACACTGGCAGACGAACTAAGCAGAAATCTCATGGATCCTCATGAATGGAAGCTAAATCCACAAGTATTCAACATGATAAGGGAATGGGGACGCCCATACGTAGATCTATTTGCCTCCCCTCACAATTGCCAATTACAGAAATTTTGTACAAGGACTTATCACTCTCAAGCATGGAAAGTGGATGCTCTATCTTTCAACTGGAAAAATCTGACAGTCTATGCCTTCCCTCCGATGCCTCTTCTCACCAAGGTGCTTCTAAAAGACAAAAGAGGCAAAAAATGATCCTGATTGCACCAGACTGGCCACACCAGCACTGGTACCCAGTCCTAAAGATTTTGTCCCAAGGCCCGCCTTGGCCTCTACCTCAAATCCCTCATCTTCTGACACAGCAAAACAATCAGATTCTGCACAGTAAAACTCAGAACCTTAAACCTGGCAGCATGGCAGATAATGTGGTCACTCATACTGCACCTCTTTCTAAAGCTGTTATGGATGCAATTTTGGAAGCCAGGAGACCCAGCACTAGGAAATCTTATGCGGAAAATGGAAGAGATTCTGTGCTTGGAACCAGGCACAAGGGCTTGACCCACTGGTCCCTAATATGCCTCAGATTTTACAATACCTGACTGAGATGTTGGACAAAGGCCTATCTTTTTCCTCTTCTATTAAAATCCATGCCTCTGCCATTTCAGCTCATTACAATATGGATCCTCCTAGTTTTTCACATCCTGTACTATGACAGTACCTGAGAGGGGCAAAGAATATAAGACCCCCTAGGAGACCACCAGTACCTACTTGGGACCTCAATTTTGTTTTAGAAAAACTAACACTGCCTCCTTTTGAACCAGCCAGCACAGCTGATCTAAAATTCTTGTCATGGAAAACTGCTCTGCTCCTAGCCATAACTTAAGCAAGAAGAGTTTCAGAGTTACAGGCATTGATGGCTGTGGAACCTTTTCTCATTTTTCACCAGGACAGGGTTTCTCTAAGGACGAACCCAACATTCATGCCAAAAGTGGTCTCCAATGTGGCCTTAAACTAAACTATTCATTTGCCTTCTTTCTACCCAAATCCACAGAATAAAGGGGAAATACTTCTGCACTCTTTGGATATTCACAGGCAGCTACGTTTTTACTTGGACAAAACAAAAGTTTTCAGAAAAACTGAGCAACTGTTTGTAGCATATGCTGCAGGATCACAAGGAAAACCTATTACATAGCAGACAATCTCCAAATGGATAGGACACTGCATCCGCTTCTGTTATGCACAACATGGCAAATCTGTGCCTAAGGGTATTAGGCCTCGTTCTACCAGAGCAGCAGCCACTTCAGCAGCTTTCCTCAGAGGGGTACCAACCAAAGACATATTAGAAGCTGCAACCTGGAGCTCAGTGCACACTTTTACCAAGCACTACCACCTACCTCTCTACTCCAAATCCAGAGCAGGCTTTGCCACTGCAGTTCTGCAGGGCTTGTTAGCCTCGTCAAATCCAATATAGACCCAGCCACCCTGCCTAAGTTTTGGAATTCTACCCAAGTGTAATGACTGCAACAGTGAAACACAATGAACATAGTACAGTTGTGAACCTACCATAAATGTAGATGTTCGAGTGTATTCACTGTTGCAGTCCTGGTTACCCACCCACTATCCCCGTCTTTGCTGGGACTATTCTGTACTTCTCAACTCTATACAACCTATGTGGTGTATTTGCTTTTAGAAGAAGGAAATGTTTTTAGTGATATATGCATGGTTGTTTGGCATATTTTTATCTTTACAGCCTTCATATCTGGGGGCATCTGACATCTGGGGCAAGAAAAACTGAAGAAAATGGCATCGGTTGCAGCTTTTATACCCCTGGCGCACTGACGTCAGGGAAGAGGCGACAGCAACCGACGCCGGACCAAGACTTTGGAACTCGGGCCGACTACGGGTCACACCTGCCAGCAGGATAACCCAAGTGTAATGACTGCAACAGTGAATACACTTGAACATCTACATTTATGGTAGGTGCACAACTGTACTTTCTGTGAGCTTGTAATAACATTCATATGCACAATAAACTCTTCAAAATATTGTACTTTGCAAAATATGCCCTGTAATGGTGGTATTCTGTGAAATAACTTTCTGCAAATGTTTCACCAGGCTTTTGATCCCTTTTGTAAAATAAGTGCCTTTCCATTGTAACATTTGTCTGGGCGCTACACATTTCTCTGAATTTACGTTTTAAGCACTTGGGGTCCTCCCTTGACTCAGCCAGTACAACAATATGACAGTTTTCCCCCTCTTCTGTATAGATAGCAGTTGCATACACAAGTGAACCTTCCCTTTCTGTGGCTTCTGACACAGCTAAATTAAGCAAAATAAATGCCTTTGTACAGTCCGAAAATGCAGCTTGTATGAAAATGTAGTACTCTTGCTCAAACACTCTGCAGTTCTCAGCAGTGTTACTGTCAAACACAAGTTCAGTGGTTTTTTTAAATCAGTCTGCCTTGCCCACAAAGTATGTATAAAAACACTGAAAACATGGCCCTTGTAATTATATACAAACTGTTCTGTGAGCTTGTAATAACATTCAAGTGCACAATAAACTCTTCAAAATACTGTACTTTGCGAAATATGCTTTGTAATGGCAGTATTCTGCGAAATAACATTACTGTAATAATGCACAAACATGCAAGCACTTTATACACTTCTGATAACTTGGATATCTTTGATTAATAAGAAAAATACGGATTCACCAACCATCTCTTTACTATCTTATCCCCCTCCTCCTACTACCCTAGTGGAGTTAGTGCTTTCCCCACTTTTTCCACTAGAGAGCAGCAGACCTTAGGCTTTGGAAAACCATCTCTCACTGGTTGTAGAAACCCACTAGCTCTGTAGACCAGCTAGACTCTGCTACTTATGCTTGTACTCTCTGTTCAAGTACTTACCCCCCACCCCATGATAGGTTGAAAAGGGAATAATCCTAGTTAAGTCTGGGAGTTTTAATAATTAGACAGCTTTTGACAGTCACTACTTTTGCTACTACCCCCCCCCCCCAATTAACCCACTGTATAAACCTCCTTTCCTGCCTTAGCACTTTCTATAAATATCTCTCTCTCTGTTATAAAACTGTTTTTCATAACTGTCTCCCCAGCACAGCTATACCTTTGTTCGCCTTTTTTTCTGCTACTTAGTAACAGAATATGTCTCTTACCTTTCCTATGCCTGTAGAACTCAGTCTCTCTCCGTAACTGATTGCCTCTCAGCTTCTCTCAGCTGTGACCCGCTCCGTTCACCCTACGGGCTCACTCCGCTCCCCTACCCTACCCCCAATTCTCGCCCACCCCCAGGGGTCCTACACTTATACTTCCCTAACCACACCTTCTCTCTCTTCCAACCAAACCCATACTTCACCCCATCCCACACACATTAACCACACCCCCACCTTCTAACAATTACTCACAATAAGCCACTCCTTAGAGTAGCTTTACCATATCGTCCTACTCTTAACTTGTACATATTAGTGCCCACTCCCTTCACTTCCTTTATCCTTTTATCTTACTCTTCTCTACATCTCACTCCCTAATTCATCCCTACACTTGAGTTCTTATTATATAATTCCTTTTAAGATGCCTCTACCTAATCTAACCAAGCTAACACTCACAATTATACTCTCAACTACCCTCCTCTCAACCTACCTTCTTACTTCCTTTGAAAAACTGCACTATTTCCATCTTAACCATTCCCAAAAATAAACAGCAATTTACACACACATATCCTCCAATAGACATACTAACATAACTTCCACTCCCAGTTACCTACTATCTAAATACCATAGACTCTCCCACAAACATAATTTACCCTCAGTAAAAAAAAGTGAAAATTCAAACTTACCTTAGGAACAATTCAGTAACAAAACTAAATAATCCCTCCTTAAAAGGCGGTGACATCCACCCCAACCCTGGCCCTACCAACCCCATTATCCAAACAACCCACCCTAAACTCAATAGCTCTCTCCTAATAGGGCATCTTAATATCCAAAGCATTAATAATAAAGTAGCTCACCTCCATGCCCTCCTAGATATTCACTCCTTTGATATCCTCTGCCTCACTGAGACTTGGTTGAAACCAGAAACCAAAGACAATGAAATTATTCCCCAAGGCTACAATATAGTGAGACAAGACCGAACAAAACGTAAAGGTGGTGGCATAGCAATTCTATTTAAAAACGGACTTCATATCTCTACCCTACCATCTAATCCAACCCAGGATAGTAACGCAGAAGTCCTCAATCTGAAATAGTTAACTTCATCTGTGCATCAACCTATGGGTATCGGATCCATATCGGATCCGAGCCGGCAGCTTCAAACAGCTAAGATCCGAGCTCCAAGCTCCTCCCCTTTACCCATAATCCCCTGCTATCCCTTCCTGACCCCATATCTCATTTGCCACGGTTCTCAACAGCAGCTTTGAACTAGCTTCCAGGCGTAGCGTAGGAGTTTTGTGAGGAAAATCTCTCTTTTTTACATTTTTTCTTTAAAAATATTGTTGTGCGAGTGTTATCTCTCCTAGTTAGGTTAGCGTATCTCTGTTTTGTTAGTTAGCGTTAGTGTATTCCCTCCCCGTGTGTGTGTGTGTGTTAAGGTGTGTCCATTTGTGGGGACTAGTGTGTGGGTTCGATATGTCTGAGGTGCCCAAATCTTTCTTTTCTAAATGTACAGAGTATGGCCATAAGCTGTCCCCAGCAGATGGCCACACTTGGTGCGTTATTTGCCTTGGGGTTGAACATCTCACTTCGGGCTGCACTATTTGTACAGCGTTCAACCCCAGGGCCATCAGGGACAGGAGGTCGAAGCTGATTCTGGCGGGACTGTTGCCCTCGGACTCGGCTCCGTCCTCCGGCTCCTCTGTGGCTTCTGCCGAGGCTTCGGCAGCGCCACCTTCTCTCCCTCTGGCCGGGGCTCACCCTCCCACCCTTGGCCAAGAGGAGAGGGAAGCTAGGAAGGAGCAGCGGAAGTATCACGAGGCAGGCCAAGACCTCTTCCTCGGCGCCACCATCAAAGCGAGCTTCTCTGCCTATGGCCTCCGGATCTTCTCGTTCCCGGCTCCGATCTCCCCGTTTCTCGCTAGAGGAGGAGGAGACCCGGTCGCCTTTGAAGTCATCGAGGCGGCATTCCCGGCCCTCCTCAGTGGCCTCGTTGAGGTCTACCCGTAGCATCTCCGATGCAGACTTGGACCGGATGACGCATAGGTTCCTTCAGGCCCAGATGCAGATGGGAGTGCTCCTGCCTCCCCCCACACCTGTGGGGAGCTCGACCCCCTTTTTTGCCCCGATCGCTCCTTCTCTGACCCACTATCGGAGCTCGGAGCCTTCAAAGCCGGGTAGCGTTGGAACCGGGGGAGCATCGGTGCCGATAGTGTCCAGTACTTCGGCTCCAATGGCACCCTC
Organism: Protopterus annectens; assembly: GCF_019279795.1. Taxonomy (NCBI): domain Eukaryota; kingdom Metazoa; phylum Chordata; order Ceratodontiformes; family Protopteridae; genus Protopterus; species Protopterus annectens. Next base: position 358,492,933 of record NC_056740.1, read on the forward strand.
GAGTCTATTGGGTCCCTTTTCTTCGGATCCGAGCTCTCGGAGCTGAGAGCTGAGCTTCGGATCCGGAGGTGTCAGTATGACTTCGGCTCAGTTGCAGTCGGAGCATGCTGGCCCTACAGATCCGACCGCCTCGGTGCCAGCCCCGATCCGCACATCGGATCCAAGGGAGGGTCTGCTCTCGGATCTGATAGGGAGCAGCTCTCCTTCGGCGTTTGATGTTGTGGAGAGGGTATTGTCGAGGGACTCAAGGCCCCTGGCTTCGGCTATGGCTCCACCCTGCACTCCCTCTCAGACGGGTCCACCTTCCATCACCCGGTCCCAGGGACAGCCTGCGCAAACGTCCCAGATTGTTCCCTTGCCGGAACAGGATGTAGTTGGTGAGGCCACCTCGGACAGCCTCCCCGAGGAGGGTCCTCACAAACGCAAGTGCAAAAGGAGGCACTTGGACTCACCTGAGTCCTTGACAGAGGACACAGACTTAGAGGAAGGGGAAGGTTCCCCAAGGTCACCCCCCCGAAGACGTCTCCTTTGGAGACATCATGGAGATGCTTCGGATCAGAGGGGGGTGGTCAGCCCCAAAACCTTCCTCTGACGAGAATGTGTTTCTGGAGGCGTTTGACGCAGGCCCATCTACCTCTTGGGTGTCCCCTCCCGCCGACCCCCTGGTAGACCTGATTACTACCAGGGTGTGGAAGGAACCGGACACTGTGGAGCCCATTCCAAAGAGGCCTGACAAAATCCTCAGCCCCCCTTCGGATAAGTCATGTTGGAGCAAGGGAGCCCCGGTAGATGCCATGTTGGTGGCGGCCGCCACTAAAAGGGAACTGGCCCAGGAGAGTTCCTCGGTCCATCCTCCAGACAAGGAGTCTCGGATGATGGACTGTCTGGGGAAGCGGGTGTTTGCTTCAACCACCTTCTCCGTGAGGTCGCTGAATTATATGGCACACGTGATACGACTCCAGCGGGATCTCATTAAAGAATATGCTGGGTCGCCCCCAGAGTCCATGTCGGCGGAGGATAAGAAAGTGTTCTCAACCCGAATGGCCACTCTCAAATCTATCTCTAATACCTCTGTGCGGTTACTATCCCATGCCACGGAAGGAGCCGCTAGAGCCAGCAGAGCGGGCGTCGTCCTACGGCGACAGGCGTGGCTCCGTCACTGTGATTTCGCGGAACCCTTCAAGGCGTCATTCTCAAATGCCCCGTTTGATGGTTCTGCCCTTTTTGGCAAGACCGTACGCGACACATTGGTCCAGAGCGAGAAAGACGGGAAGACGTTGTCTGCCGTCAGAGTCTGCTTCTCTGCACCCCAGAGGTCCTTCTCGAGGAACCAAAAGGGACAGAAGAAGATGTGGTTCCGGAAGTCTCAACAATCCTGCTGGCCCGACCCTCGTCCTTCAGAGGCAGAGGAGGACAGAGTGGGCGCTGCCCTAGAGGCAGAGGGGGTCCGAAGAACTTCGGGTCCAGAGAACCTTTCTCTGATCGGCCCACGCAGCAACCCTGAAGGGTTACCCAACTGCTCCACTCTGGAGGCAGTCTGGGGGCATTTCTCGAGGCACCTAACAGCTTGGGAGTCCATTACAACAGATCGCTGGGTGCTTCAGATTATATCCAGAGGCTACAAGATCCCTTTTTTCAATCCCCCTCCCACTCCCTGGAGCCTCCCCGATGTACCACCAATAAAAGGGAGGTGGCAGCCGAGGAAATCCTCCAGCTGCTAGAAAAAAGAGCAAACCAGCATGTCCCCCAGAGCAGTCCGGATCAGGGTCTTACTCCAGGTTCTTCTTGGTGCCAAAAAAGATGGGGGACTTGTGACCAATCCTCGACCTGTCCTTCCTAAACCTGTCAGTAGCCAAAGAAAAGTTTTGGATGGACACTCTCCAATCCATTCTCCCACTTCTGCAGGAGAACGACTGGATGTGCTCCATAGACCTCAAGGATGCGTACTACCACATTTTGATGGACAGACGATCCAGGAGGTTTCTCCGCTTCCAGCTGGGAGCCAGCCATTACCAGTTCAGGGTCCTTCCTTTTGGTCTCACCACAGCCCCCAGGGTGTTCACCATGGTCTTGACAGTTGTAGCGGCCCACATGACACTCCAGAGAATTCAGGTCTTTCCGTACCTGGACAACTGGTTCCTGACCGCCCCCACCAGGCATCTACTATGCGCAGCCAGAGACTACTTTCTCCATCTAGCTCCCCGGCTGGGGATCACGATCAACATCAAAAAATCTTCCTTTCTTCCAACCCAAATCCTAGATTTTATTGGAGCCAGATTGAACACAAACCAGCTTCTAGCCTTCTTGACTCCAGACCGGCTTCGAACTCTAAAACTCCACATATTGGCCCTTCTTCAACCCCCAGCTCCCTCTGCGGAATTGGTCCTGAGGGCGTTAGGCTCTATGGCAGCAACTATCAACCTTTTCCCCTTGGTGCACTTGAATATGAGAGTTCTTCAGTGGACCTTGCAAGTCCATTGGTCCCTCCTGCGACATCCCCTGAGCTTCCCCGTTCCCCTCAGCAGGGTCTGCAGGAAAGCCCTGCTATGGTGGCTCCAGTCCCCGGACCTCCAGAAAGGGCGCCCCTTCTCTATGTCCCCTCCTCTAGCCACGGTGACCACGGATGCTTCTCGCCTCGGGTGGGGGGGCACTGCATGGGCAGGACTGTCCAAGGCATGTGGACCCATTCGGAGACCTTTTTGCATATCAATGTCCTAGAGATAAGAGCGGTGCTTTTGGCGTTGCAAGCACTCCACAGCCTTCTTCCCTTGGGGACAATTGAGATTCAGACAGACAATATGTCGGTTGTCTGGTATATCAACAAACAAGGGGGAACCAGGTCGCATCCACTTTGTCGGGAGGCCATGAGAGTGTGGGAATGGGTGATATCCAACAACTTCTTTCTCATAGCGACGCACATTCCGGGCAGGTCCAACATTTTGGCAGACAGGCTGAGTCGAACCATTCTCTCACCGTACGAGTGGTCTCTGAACCCCAGAGTAGCGAAGTTAATCTTCTCCAAGTGGGGTCAACCTCGCTGCGATCTTTTCACCTCGCCTTTGAACGCAAAGTGCAGCGACTACTTCGCTCTAATTCCCCCATCCGGGGAATCCCCCAGAGACGCTCTGGTGCATGTTTGGCCACCCGGTCTACTTTATGCTTACTCTCCTCTTCCCCTGATGCTAAAGTTCTTACAGAAAGCCCGACGGTTGGGGAGCAGAATAATCCTCATTGCCCCATTCTGGCCTCGTCAACCTTGGTTCCCCTATCTATGGTCTCACCTAGTGAATCCCCCATGGATTCTAGATCCCATCCCGGATCTGATCTCTCACCCATCAGGCCTGTCAATTCCGAACCTGCACAACCTCAAGCTGACAGCTTGGTTGATCCAGTTCCACTGATAGCTAGGACTCCCGGTATCTCGTCCCCTGTCAAGGCTATACTAGTAGCCGCTCACAAGCCGTCTACGAGAAGGATTTATAATAGCAAATGGAAGCATTTTTCTATTTGGGCGGAGCGTCAAAACTTCGATCCCTTTACAGCTCTGCTGCCAGCAGTGTTAGATTTTCTATCAGGCCTATTCGACCAAGGTGCTAGCTCTTCTACGGTCAAAGTCCAGCTGGCTGTAATCTCTCACTATCATGTCGGGAGTGATCTCGGCCCTTTGACTTCGTCTAAATTATGTAAGACCTTCCTAAAAGGCACTTTCCTTTTAAGGCCTCCGGTTAAGCATGCAGTCCCTCCTTGGGACTTAACCCTTGTTCTTCAGTCTCTAACAGCTCCTCCCTTTGAGCCTGCAACTTCAGTGGATCTGAAATACTTAATTTGGAAGACAGTTTTTCTTGTTGCCATCACTTCGGCCAGAAGGGTTTCAGAACTTCAAGCCCTTTGTGCCAAGCCACCATATTTAATATTTCACAAAGATGGAGTTTCACTCAGGACCAATCCCTCCTTTCTGTCCAAAATTGCTTCGGAGTCTAATATCAACCAATCTATTAATTTACCAGTGTTCTTTCCAAATTACCAGAATAAAGGTGAATACAAGCTAGACTGTCTAGACGCACACAGGCAACTGAAGTTTTATTTGCACAGGACAGCTGATCACAGGAAATCAGACCAGCTTTTTATATCCTTTGCTAAACCCACTTTGGGAAAACTTGTATCAAAAGTCACTTTGTCCAGATGGATTTCACAATGTATCCTTTTGGCTTATGAGAGTTCTGGCTGGTCTGCACCTCAAGATGTCCATGCCCACTCTACTCGATCGATCTCTACCTCTGCTGCTTTTCGATCTAGGGTGTCGTTGGATGACATTTGTTCAGCAGCCACTTGGGCTTCACCTCATACATTCATAAACCATTACAAATTGGATATTGTCTGTAGAGGGAGAGCATCCTTCGGCTCTGCAGTGCTCCGAAATATCCTTCCATGAGGACCTCCCAAGAATTAGGTAGCTGGGGACTCTGTCCCATAGGTTGATGCACAAGTGAAGTTAACTACTTCAGATTAAGAAGTTATGTACTCACCATAACGTTCCATCTGAGTAGGTAAACTTCATTTGTCAGCAACCGACCCCCCCTCCGTCCCCCTGATCCATATGGATACTCAAAGGAATCCTGCTTGTCATTGCGGATTGTCTTTAGGTTAGAGTTTGGAGGTGGTTCTGTGGTGTTCTATATTTTTATGCTGATAAGCAAACTTGTTCTGAGGTCAGGAAGGGATAGCAGGGGATTATGGGTAAAGGGAAGGAGCTTGGAGCTCGGATCTTAGCTGTTTGAAGCTGCCGGCTCGGATCCGATATGGATCCGATACCCATAGGTTGCTGACAAATGAAGTTTACCTACTCAGATGGAACGTTATTGTGAGTACATAACTTCTTATTACTAAACTTCAAATCAACGCAAACAAATCTTTATACATTATCTGCATTTACATACCACCCAGAAATAATATCACTACAATAGAGGCTATTCTAAGCTGGGTGTCTTCCACTTACCCCCAAGAAACAATAATACTAGGCAACTTTAACATTGACTGGAAAAGTGTTAGTGCTGAAAATCCTACCTCTCATATTAACCTCCATGGCTTTAGCCAAACCATAACCTCTACAACCAGAATTAACAAACCTAATAAGAAAGAGAGCACCTTAGACTGGATACTCATAAATAAACAGAAACAAACTTACAAGGTAGGAACCCTGCCAGATGATGTAAGTGATCATTCTTTGACCTACATCATAAGAGAAAAGAAGGATCTTCCAAACCTCCCCACCTTTAGGACAGCACGCTCTACCAAACACTTTAACTCAGAATTATTTCAAACTGAGCTTAAAGCCTGCAACTGGAACCCTTTAAAAACCCTTCCACTTGAAGAGGCTGTAAAGTACTTTAACTCTACATTCTTATCTATCCTGGATAAGCATGCCCCTAAACGTTCCATAAGAATGAAGTCTAACCCAACCCCATGGCTTTCTATTGAAACTAGTAATCAAATTATGCTTAGGAACAAAGTCTGGGCTAAGTGGAGATCTAACAGAAATATCTCTGATCATCTACATTTTAGGCAGCTCAGAAATAGTACAAAAAAGGCTATACTTACAGAAAAAAAAACTACTACTGTAAACTCCAACAAACTCATCAAAATAATCCTCAAAAGTTCTGGTCTTGCATTAATAAGCTCCTTTCCCAAGGTAACTCCCGAACACCCACCCCACTTGATGCAGATCCTAATACCCCCCATCAAACTGCCAATACCTTTAACTCTTTCTTCACTGAGACTATACAATCTCTAGCTAGTCAACTTATCTCAGAAAACTCCAGCCTTCCCATCAACTCACCACACTCTTTATCTAAATTCAAACTACAACCCATCTCTACTTCTCTCATCTATAAATTTATTCAAAAAGTCAAGCCATGTACTCCTCCTGCTGACCAACTTCCTTCCCAATATCTCCAAAAAGCAGCCAAAGTAATTGCCTATTCTATATCCATCCTTATAAATAGGACAATCCAAGAAGGAACCATCCCAGATATTTGGAAAATCTCCCACATTATCCCCTTACAAAAAGGTGGGAACTCTAATGATTACTCTATCGGCCAATTGCTCTCTTATCACCCTTAGCAAAAATTATGGAAAAATGCATTCACCAACAACTTTTACATCATCTCTCTCATCATAACTTAATAGCAAACTGCCATCATGGCTTTAGGCCTTCACATAGTACCACTACTGCCCTTCTGTCCTTTACAGATACCATCAGTAGAAACCGTAACAAAAACATCCTCTCATCTGCACTCTTTATTGACCTCTCTAAAGCTTTCGACATGGTAAACCATACCCTCTTAATCAATATTCTTGAATCTCTTTCCTTTGACTCTCTGGCTGTTAAATGTTTCAGATCCTACCTCAGCAACAGGCAACATTTCTGGGAAAATCAAATTTCATCCTTTTTGCCTGTCACCATCGGAGTCCCTCAGGGCTCCGTTCTTGGACCACTTTTTTCTCATTATTTATCAATGATCTCCATGTAGCAATTCCTCAAGCCACCTGTATTCAGTATGCAGATGATTCCACACTAATATGCTCAGCAACCTCTCCATCAGAACTATATTCTCTTACTCAAAATGTTTTCAACACTGTAGAAACATGGTTTACCAAACGCTGCCTCCTTCTTAATGCCAAAAAAACAAAACTCCTTCTCTTTACACCCACTATTAGGTCCTCCCCCTTAGATTTCTCAATCTCTTCAAATAATGGCACTGTTATTTTTCCAGACTCTACCACTAAACTTTTAGGAATAACCATTGACAATAACCTCTTATTTGATTAACATATAAATAACACCATTAAAATAGTCAACAGAAAAATAGGCTCCTTATATAGAATAAAACCTTTTTTAACCCCAGCAGCCAGAGCCAAGTTTGCTCACTCCCATCTAATCTCGACCCTTCTGTACACTTCACCTATTTATACCAACCTAAAGAAAACTAACCTTAACAAATTAGCAACTTCCTATAATAACATTGCCAGATTCGCTACTGGCAATCCCTTCAGAACCCACCACTGTTCTAATCTTAGGCAACTAGACTGGCTGGAATTCCAAAACCATCTGATAATCCCCCAACTCACAATTGCTCACAAGATATTTTACCAACCCAATAACACCCCTATACTCTCAAAGCTCTTAATCCCCTATAATAATCTGAACTCCCTACGTTCTTCTACAAACTCCTTGCTAGCATAACAAAGTCTAATAATACGGCTGGTGACTCTCTGTTTACCAACACAGCAGGAAAAAACTGGAACCTGTTACGTAATGAACTAACTCTAATTACATCCTTGCCACTCTTTAAACAAAAACTTAAAAAACACCTCCAAATGCACTGGTTATGCCCTTGTAGTAACCCTGACTAACCACCCTCTTCACCTCTGTTTCTTCCTCTTCTAACCAAACTTCCAAACATTTAAATGCTTAGTCTTGTAAGTAAGACTGACACTATTTAAACTCTAATCAACTTACTGCTGAAATCTTTCTACCTGATGTGAACAATTGTACATAATTCTTACTGTATTACATTTGTTTTAGCTTTCTTAAGTGATATTATGTTTACTGTTGCTTTTCTCAAGTGTTTTTATCTCTAGAATGTAATAATTACATGTTTTAATTTGTTTATTAATCCTTTATTCACCATGTAACAATATTTTATACTTTTGTATATCTGTGTGGAGCTTTTCTCCCCTGGCCTGTACTGAAAATGGAAATATATCCAGCTAGACTAGCCTGTCAGATGTAAAATAAAATAAATAAATATTAAAAAATGCAGTAGTTTCCCCTTTTATTTTATGCAACTTGGACTTTTATTTCAACCATTTTCCATAGTAATTTGAATATTTTACCAATATCCTACACATCTGTTTATGCGAATATTGTTTAGAACATTCTGTATGCCTAGTTTCATATTTTGTGAATAAAAAGTAGTGCTAGGAAGTTTTAATACCTGAAATTTGTTTCTGACCTCAGGCTGCTGTGGCTCTGAAGCCTCCCTTGCTGATAAACCTGCTTCTTTTTGACATTTTGCCTCCCCAACCCTTGACCAGGTTCCCTTGTCCCTTCAGATCTCCTTCTATCTTCCAAACTAGCAAACACAAAGCCAAATATCTGTGGCAAATGAAGTCAATGCAAAAAGTAGTACAAAGTATCCAGAAAAACAAGTCAAGACTTCCAAAACTCCTAAGGTTTATTGTGCAAAGCTTTCGGGTTAATACCCTTATTCAGTGCATATAAAACAACCATCTGAAGCACTTTATTTTATAGTACATCCATAAAATCATATGACACAGCTCCTGCTATCTAGAAACTTCAACAATTATACAATTAATTAAACAATATCTAAAAGGGACATACCTTAAAAACATTTTTTTTCTAATTATGTTTTGTAAATTGTCTTATGGATACTTTCCAGACTAGCAACTCATCACATCAGATTATTGGGTTCTGTCCATCATCTGTCAGGGTTACTTCATGGTGTGGAAGTCTCTCCTTCCTTTATCAGGGATTCCTTAATCTCCTGTAAAGCAGCTTCAGCATTTCTCAGAAGTTCTTGGGTCCCTGGTGGACCAGGGAACTATTCAGCCTATCCCTCCTTCACAAGTGGGAAAGGGATATTACTCCAGAATGTTCCTCGGTCCTCAAAAGTAAGGCACTTGGAGATCTATTCTGGATCTTTCTTTGCTCAATACCTATCTCAGGGTACCTTCTTTTCAGATGCTTTCTCTTCAGACCCTATTTCCTCTGTTGCTGCCCCAGGCTTTTCTGGGGTCCTTAAATATGAAGGATGCTTGCTTTCATATTCTGTTCACCCTCTCTTCAGAAAGTTTTTTACATTTCCATGTTTCTTCCTTTCATTTTCAATTCTCTGCTTTGGCTTTGGCCTCTGTACTGCCCCAAGGGTATTCACAAAATGCGTAGCTCCTGTGATTGGTTTAGCAGGCTCCAAGGCATTCATATTTTTCCTTATTTAGATGACCTGCTGATTCAGACACCTTCTTCCATTTGCCTGTTGTAGGCTATGGAGCTCACCATATATCCCTTTCAAAGTCCTGGGGTTCACCATCAACTTCCAAAAGTCTGTCCTGTCTCCCTGACAGTATTATGTGTATCTGGGCTGCATGATTCAGAGAATGTTAGTGTTGGTCTCTCTTCCAGCTTTCTTTCAGTCTCTTCTTCCTCTCTCTGCCATTCTAGCCAGAGAGTTTCTTCAGGCCTTAGGATTCATGGCCTCTTGTATTCCAATGTTCCCTTTTGCCAGACTGCCTGTGCAGAAGCTTCAATGTACCCAAAGTCAGTTTGGCTTCAACACTGTCACCCTTTGGATTTCAGTGTCTCTCCTTCCTTGTCTCAATTAGGAATTTGAGTGGTGGATTTAGCAACTTGCCCTCAACCCAGGCCTGCACTTTCAGCCTCTGGTTCCTTCTCAAGAACTGTTCACTGATGCTGCAGCCATAGGATGTGGTGGCTTCCTGTGGTCACCTGAAAGTTCAAGACCCCCCCCCAATCAGAAGTCAGACCATATCAACATCAAAGAGGTGAGAGCTCCGATTCTGTCCATTTTAGGTTTTTCACCCCATGTTCTCTTTCAGTCCCCTAAAGATTTGCACAGATGACTCCACAGTGATGTGGTATGTCAACAAGCAGGAGCAAAAGGGCACAAAGTCTTACCTTCTTTGTAAGCTAGCTCTTCAGCCATGGGATCTGGCTATCAGTTATCAGCTAACTCCCCAGGTAGTGGAAATTCCTTCGGAGCACAGTCTTGTGGCAGACTGAGCAGGTCCAGAACACAGGGTTCACAGAGACTTGATGTTCTTCATGTTTTACTGTTGCAGTCATTACATTTAGGTAATCTGCTGGCAGGTTGCCCTCAGTCGGCCTGAATTCCAAAGTCTTGGGCCCTGCTTCAGTTGCTGTCTCCTCTTCCATGACGTCAGGTCGTCAGGGGTATAAAACATGCAGCCGACGCCATTTTCTTCAGTCTTTCTTGCCGCGCGGTGCCCGAAGCAGAAGCATTTCACAAGTGACGTTTGGCCGACTACTGAAATATTCAAGTTTGAGTATCAGAACCAAAGTCTTCAATAAAGCTAAGTACCCCATTGGGGTAACTTTTTTCTTACTTTTTTACAGATGTCAGAAAAAGTTAATAATTGTATTACTTGTGGGAAGCAAATATCTCATAAGGATTTCCATTTATACTGTATTCCTTGCCTAGGCCCTGATCACAACGTGCCTGGCTGTCAGTTTTGTGCTAGATTTAACCAACGCACTATTAAGCGTCAGTATATTTTTGCATCAAAGTATTTTGGAAACAGGTTTAACTACCCAGAAATATCGTCGGATAGTAATCCGAATACCAGAGTTCATAAAAAACGCAAAGAAAAGAACAGGGAAAGGCAGTCGAGATCCAAAACCGACGATGAAGCTTCTCCTAAGCCAGTCGCCGGTTCGCCGGTACTCAGTGAGGTGCTTTCGCAGCCCCTGATACCCGCTACCTTCGAGTCGCAGGCCTCTACCGACACCCATGTGTAGTCCGGCATGCCGCAAGTTACTCAAGGTATTGGACCGACGGATGTATCTCCCTCGGATGGGTCCGGAGCCGCTGAGCAGGCACTGGCTTCTGAGGGTGTATTCAAGCCTCAACATTTGTATATCAAACCGATGACAGCTGTAAGACAAAAGCAACTTCTAAAACTAAAAAAGTGACGCATGAGCCACGTGCAGAGGCCTCTATGCCTAAAAAACAGATGATCAAAATGGCTGAAGACCTTATTACCTTGATCAGGGGTACCTATCCCCTTCCAGATAAGAGGCCTAAGCAAGACACTGATTATGAATCTTCAGATCAGGTTTCTGTTTCTTCTGATTCCTCTTCTGATCAGGAATTATCTATGCCTCCCTATGAGGATTCTGATGCTGAGGAGTCTATTCCATCTGCATCTCCTCCTGAGGATTATTCATTTGGAGAAACCTTGCATACTTTGAGAGAATATTTTCACTGGGAGAGTCAAGACTTCTCAGAATCAAAAAAGAGGCTCAGGGATTTCCTTCTTCTCCCTCAGCACAAGCCTTTAGCCATTCCCCCTGTTTTAGACATTGTGGATGATGTGTTTTCGGAGTCAAGCTTGACCCCTGACTCCTTGCCTCTGACTCCCAGTAAGCCTGATAGATATTACAGGGTCCCTGACTCCCATAAATTTTTATTTAGAAACCCTGCTGCTGATCCTGAAACTATTTCACAGGGCCCAAAGGGAGTTAAGGCCTCAACAGCAAAAAATCCTACCCCCTCTGACAGAGATTCAAGGGCACTGGACAGATGGGGAAAAAAGGTTTATACTTCTGCAACCTTGGCAATCAGGGCCTTAAACTGTCAGTTTCATATGCTTAAGTGCCAACAACATGTTATGGGATTACTGAAACAGAAAATTATGTTGATTTCAGAATGTGCAGAAAATAAAGAATTGCAGGAATTATTACATGCAGCTGAACCAGTTGGAAAGCATACTTTGCAATGCAGTTACTGGATCTGTGATTAGTAGGCATGCCTGGTTAAAGGAACAACATTTGCCTGATCATGTTAAAGCTAAATTGCTAGATGCACCTTTACAGCATGAATATCTGTTTGGTATTAAGGCAGAAGAGGTTTTAAAGAAAATGGAAGACAAAGCTAAGTCTATGCAAACTGCTAAAGACTTCTTACAAGTAGAGCCACCAAGATTCAGTAGACACTAGCCTTCAAAAAATTGGTCCTTTCCTGTGTCAAACAGAGATCAAAGGGGCAAATCCAGATGCTCTAAGGGTTCCAGATAACAGGCGCAAGATTCATACAGGTCAAAGCAATGGGGCGCATCTACCTCCAAATCTGGAGGAGATAAAGCGCAAACCTACAGAAAGCAATCCCAATGACTTCCCTCTGCCTACACCAAGCACTTATCTTTTGGCAGCACCCATAGGGGGAAAATTAGCACTTTTTGCACAAAATTGGCAGTTAATAACCCAGGACAAGTGGGTACTAAACATTATATCACAGGGATACAGATTCCATTTCCACACTCTGCCAAAGGCAAATGGTTGGCCAGACCTGCCAAAAAATCAATGGGCTGAGGCACAGAAACAGGTTATGTCACTCATGGATATGAGGGCCATTCAGACAGTACCAGATCAGGAAAAAGGACAAGGTTTTTACTCAAGACTGTTCTTGGTACCCAGAAAGGACAAGGCCTGGCAGTCAATACTGTATTTATCGATTTTGAACACATACCTGGACATTGCAAAATTCAAAATGCTGACTTTGCAGCAGCTTCTGCCCATGCTGGGCAAGAATGCTTGGCTGGTGACTTTAGACCTAAAAGAGGCATACGTGCATGTCCCAATAAGACAGTAGAGCAGAAGATACCTCAGATTCAAGGCTGGCTTAATGCATTACCAATTCTCTGCACTACCCTTTGGCTTATCTACTGCGCCCAGAGTCTTTACAAAGTGCCTGGCACCAGTAATTGCATTTTGCAGACAAAGAAGTATACAGATATATCCTTACTTGAACGACTGTCTCATTCAAGCAGAGAACAAGGACACTCTTCTTCAACACCTGGCATTTGTGAAAAGGCTTCTAACACGCCTAGGGTACACAGTAAATGAATTGAAATCATGACTGGTACCCTCTCAAAAGATAACATTCCTGGGTGCAAGCTTGAATTCAACTGCCCAGATGGCTTACCTCACGCCAGACAAACAAAGGCAACTGACTACTTACTTCAAACTGATGGCAGCAAAAGCACAGTCTTCTGAAAGACAAATTTTGCAGGCTCTGGGTGTCATGGCATCCTGCATCCTACTAATTCCATATGTTATACTGCATATGAGGAAACTTCAATGGTACCTAAAAGGTTTATGGAGTCAACATTCACACAGTCTGGAAACAATGATTCCTCTGATTCCCTGCCTGCAACAGGAGTTTCTATGGTGGGCAAAGGCCTGTCACCAAAACATGGGATGGCCCTTCACTCTACCCCCTGCCAGCCAGACCTAAACATGAGACGCATCAGATTATGCCTGGGGGGCCCACATGGCAGGAAGATGCATTCAGGGCATATGGGCACCAAATCAAATGCATCTACATATCAACCAGAAAGAGATTCTAGATGTTCAAAATGCACTTACAGCCTTCAAGGACTTACTTCATCCAGGACAACTACTGATAAAGACGGACAACACCACAGTCATGTGGTATATAAACAAGCAAGGAGGCACACACTCATACCCCATTTGCAGATTAGCCATGGCACTGTGGAACACCGCTTTGACCTACCAAATACACCTTCAAGCTCAAGTCCTGCCAGGAAGACAAAACACTCTGGCAGACGATTTAAGCAGAAACCTTATGGATCCTCACAAGTGGAAACTAAATCCGCAAGTCTTCAGCATGATAACAGAGAAATGGGGGAGCCCAGACATAGATCTATTTGCCTCTCCTCAAAATTATCAGTTGAAAAGACTCTGCACAAGGACTTGTCACAGACAAGCATGGAAAGTGTGCGCGCTGTCCTTCAGTTGGAAAAACCTATCAGTTTATGCCTTTCCTCCTCTGCCTCTTCTACCCAAGGTCCTCCTAAAAGTTAGACAAGAGAAGCCAAAGATGATATTAATTGCCCCGGACTGGCCCCGCCAATACTGGTACCCAATCTTAAAGAACTTATCTCAATACCCAGCTTGGACCTTGCCTCAAAGACCACAGCTACTGTCCCAGCAAAACAATCAGATCCTGCACAATCAACTACAGACTCTGAACCTGGCAGTATGGCTAATCATGTAAGCATACAAATGACACCACTCAGTAAAGCTGTGATGGATGTAATTTTGGAAGCCAGAAGGCCTAGTACTAGAAAATTTTATGCTGACAAATGGAATAGATTCTGTGCTTGGAATCAAGCACAATGAACTGATACAGCAGAACCACATATTCATCAGATATTACAATACTTAATTGAGATGCTTGACAAAGGCCTATCTTTCTCATCAATCAAAATCCATGCCTCTGCCATTTCGGCTCATTACAATACAGAGCCACCAATCTTTTCTCATCCTTTAATAAAGCAGTATCTTAGAGGAGCCAAACATTTAAGGCCTCCTAGAAGATCACCACTACCTGCATGAGACCTCAATTATGTGTTGGAAAAGCTCACCCTGCCTCCATTTGAACCAGCTGCTACCGCTGATATGAAGTTCTTATCATGGAAGACAGCTCTGCTACTAGCAATTACTTCAGCAAGAAGAGTTTCAGAGCTACAGGCCCTCATGGCTGTAGAGCATTTTATCATATTTTACCCAGACAGGGTGTCTCTAAGGACAAATCCTACTTTCATGCCTAAGGTGGTTTCCAGTGTGGCTCTTAACCAAACAATTCATCTGCCAACTTTTTATCCAAATCCACAGAACAAAGGGGAGAGAATTCTGCATTCCTATGACGTACACAGACAGCTAAGATTCTACTTGAGCAGGACTAAAGCTCTAAGAAAAACTGAGCAATCACTAGTGTCATATGCTGTGGGATCAGAAGGAAAGGCTATTTCAAAGCAGACAATTTCAAAGTGGATAAGCCACTGCATCCGTTTCTGCTACTTACACCATGGTAAACCTGTGCCTAAGGGCATTAGGTCTCATTCCACCAGAGCTGCAGCTTTCTCAGAGGAGTACCAACCAAAGACATTTTAGTGGCTGCTACTTGGAGTTATGTTTACACCTTTACAAAGCATTATCATTTGCCTCTTTACTCTAAGTCCAGGGCAGGCTTTGCCACTGCAGTGCTGCAGGGCCTTATAGCCTTTCCTAATGCTGTTTAGCTCCAGCCTCCCAACCATAGCTTTGAGATTCTATCCAAATGTAATGACTGCAACAGTGAAACACGAAGAACATAGTACAGTCGTGTACACTTACCATAAATGTAGATGTTCAAGTGTATTCACAGTTGCAGTCCAGGTTACCCTCCCGCCACACCCTGTCATTCTAAAGTTTATCTTTCCTTCTCTATCTTCTACAACCTATGTGGTGTATTTGCTTGTAGATGAAGGTAAAGCTTATATTGATGCATGTATGTATATATATATATATATATATATATATATATATATATATATATATATATATATATATATAAAATATTGCTACCTTTTTGGGGGCACCTGACATCGGGGGCAAGAAAAACTAAAGAAAATGGCATTGGCTGCATGTTTTATACCCCTGATGACCTGACGTCATGGAAG
The DNA here is from genome assembly GCF_019279795.1 of Protopterus annectens. Classification (NCBI taxonomy): domain Eukaryota; kingdom Metazoa; phylum Chordata; order Ceratodontiformes; family Protopteridae; genus Protopterus; species Protopterus annectens. The sequence continues at coordinate 358,508,239 of NC_056740.1, forward strand.
AGGAGACAGCAACCGACGCAGGACCAAAGACTTTAGAATTCAGGCCGACTGAGGGCAACCTGCCAGCAGATTACCCAAATGTAATGACTGCAGCAGTGAATACGCTCGAACATCTACATTTATAGTAAGTGTACACAACCGTACTTTTCTGGACATAGTCTATTGGTGGGGTATTCCTCAGGTTGATCTTTTTGCTTACCCTCTGATCAGACAGATCTCTCTCTCTTCTGTTCCAGAGTGCCATGCCATCTGACATGGAAGTTGGACACCCTGTCTTTTCCTTGGAAGAGGATTTTTTTTGTGCCTTCTCTCCCTTCCCCTTCCTCTTCTTCCAAGAGACCTGAAGAAGATTCAGCTGGAATCCCCAACATCTTGCTAGTGACTCCCGTTTGGCTAAGACAACACTGGTTCCCCTCTTAATTCATCTGGCCAGAGGCAATCACCACATGTTACCTCTCTAGTTGGACCTCCTCACACAGGACAAGGGGTCACTCATCCATCCTCACTTGGCCACTCTTCAGCTGACACTCTGGGTGAAATGATTTTGATCCCTTTTCGGCACCTTTTTTCCCATAGGATGTGCTCAGGGCTTTACAGGAGGCCAGAAAACTTGCAACCAGAAAGTCTTATATGTTCAAATGAAAAAGATTTTTTTGTTTGGTGCCATGCTTATAGTCAGGACGTTTTTTCAGTGGAGTCCCTCTAGTTCTCCAGTTTGTGTGAGTTGCTCTAGTCTGGCTTGCCCCTATTCTTGTAAAGGCCTATTTGTCAGCTGTTTCTGCCTGTTTGCCTATAAATCCTCTGTTGGCTTCTTGTTTTGAGGTCAAACAGTTCTTTAAAGGTATCCTGCATCTTAGGCCCCCAAGGAAGCCTATTCCTCCTCCTCCTTGGGACCTTAATTTTGTTCTGGAAAAATGGACCCAGGCTCCTCTTGAGCTTGCAGTTTTGGCTTTTCTACTTGGAAGACAGTTTTAGTACTTGCTTTTACTTCTGGTCACAGGGTTTCTGAGCTTCAGGCCTTTATGGCCATTCCTCCTTTTTTTCCCCCCTTTTCACAGGGACAAGGGTTCCTTTGCACTAATCCTTGTTTTATGCCCAGGGTTATTAATGAATCAAACAGTACAGTTCCTTTCCTTTTTTCCTTTTCCTCAGTCTGCTAGTGAGAGGTTTCTGCATGCCTTGGATTTGCACAGACAGCTCGAGTATTATTTGGAAAAAACTAAGGCTATTCTTAAGTCTGGCCAGCTTCTTTTCATGCCACGACTTTGGCTTTTGTTGTTTCTAAGCAAACCATTTCCACTGGATCTCTTAAGGCCATTTACTTTTGTTATTCTTTTCATGCCAAGTGACTGTTTACTTCAGATGTAGCTCATTCCACTAGGGCTGTTGCTTCTTCTGGGGCTTTTATTAAGAGTTTGGACACCAGTTCCATCCTTGAAGCTGCTACTTGCTCCCTGGTGCATATCTTTACTGAGCATTGTGAACTGGATTTAGTTTCTAGAGCTGGAGCAGGTTTTGCTATGGTGTCCTGCATGGGTTTATTGAGGGCTCTTCCAGCCTTCCATCTCCCACTCCTTTTCTTGAGCCTTTTGTTCTCTGCCTACAGTGAATAATACTGCAACAGTAATATAGAAGGACGTAGTAGAGTTGTGTAAAATCTTTTTATAACAGTAGGTGCCCTTCTCTTTATTGTTGTGGTATTTGGTCCCTCCCTGCATCTGTTGGGCTTTGATTTGGTTACTTTTCTGGCTGAGGGTCCCCCTTTTTACATCTGCATGTTCTCCTTCTGGATGTGCATAGCCTCCTTTGTGCTATGGAGACTGTTTTCTTCAGGGGCAATTCAGTTCTGGGTAACTGCATCTCTAAATCGCCTTTATGCACTATGTCCTCTATGGGGAGCATACGTGTGATGTGTGTCGCATACAGGATCTAAAGGAGTTGGTATACGGGCCAAGCATTGTCCTATTCTTGTCAGGAGATCCCTAATGTGAAAAATACTGCAACAGTGAAAAGAAGGGCATCAACTGTTTTGGTAAGATTTTACACAACTGTACTTTCCTAGTTGTCCACCAGGCCTGAACATTGTAACATTGCTTATGAACTTATGAACTAAGAGCCTTGCAAAATCTAGCCAGCTTTTATCTCCTTTTCCAAATCTTGATTGAGCAAGCCTGTTTTGAAAGTGAGCCCCTACCCATATGGATTTCTGACTGCATTTCTTTTGTTTGAAGTGAATTTCTTTCCCTAGCAAGTTTAGAGCTCAATAAACTAGAGCAATGGCTACTTCAGTTGCCTTTTTCATTCAGGCCTCAGTAGATTGACATTGGTGCAGCCACTGCCTAGACCAGCAGTCATACCTTTGTGAGTCATTACAAATTAGATACACAGTCTAACTGTCGATCTTCCTTTTGCTCCAACATTGTGCAACATGGAGAAAACCCAGAGATCTGAAGTAGTTAACTTCATTTGATCAGCAACCTGTGGGTTACGGATCCGAGCCAGCAGCATACCAAGCTAAAGATCCGAGCTCCACCCCTTACCCATACTACCCTGCAACCTCCTTCCAATCCTCAGATCTCGTTTGCCGTGACGTTGCCAAGCACGGGATTCCTCGAGCTCCAGGTAAGTTAAGTATTTTACAGTTTTATAGCTAAAACTTTGGGTACTTAGTTATTTGTGTGTGTTTGTGTAGTATTTTTCTCTTTGGGATAGATATTCATTTTCTTATTACTTTCACTATATCTCCCTTATTCTTCATACCTCTATCACCAGTAGGCCCTTTTCCTTCAGGTGTGCGTGTGAGTGTGTGGTACGGCTGATAGCCAAAAACTTACTTTTTCTAAGTGCACTGAGTGTGACCATAAGCTGTCGCCAGCAGATGGTCACACTCAGTGTGTTCTTTGCTTGAGGGTGGCCCATCTTTCCACAGGCTGCCAAATTTGTGCAGCCTTTAACCCCCAGGCTTTGAGAGACAGGTAGAATAAGCTGATTCTGGCGGGCCTTCTACCCGCCGAATCTGCTTTTTCTTCCTGCTCTCCCTCGGTAGCGACAACCACTGCTGCAGTTGCCCAACCATCTGGCCCTCCTCCCCTGGTTGGGACTCACCCTCCCACCTCATCCCAGGGAGATCGAGAAGTGAAAAAAGACAGGAAAGAGAGAAGGGAGTGAGAGAGAAAGAGAGAGAAAGGGACAGAGAAAGAAGCCACAAACGGTGGGCCGAATTGGACCCCTCGGCCCCTCCCGCCAAGGTTCTCCCTTCCCCTTTGAGGACTTCCAAGCCTTCCTCCCCACGGCTCCATTCTCCACGCTTTTCCCCGGAGCCGGAGGAGGAGGCCTGACCATCGTCGAGGTCATCGCGTTGGCCCTCTCGACCAGCTTCGATGGCCTCGTCCAAATCTACTAGAAGCCTCTCGGAGGCAGATATGGACCGGATGATGCGTCGCCTTTTACAGACTCAGCTGCAGATTGGAGTGTTGCTGCCTCCCCACCTCCGGGGGGGGGGGGTTCAGCTCCAATGTTTGCCCCGATAGCTCCTTCTCTGATCCACTATTAGGTTTCGGAGTCTTCGGATCCAAGGAGCCTCGGAGTCAGGGAGTCGGCACCGATGGTTATTGCTACCTCAATGCCGGCCATGCCCTCGAGCCTATCTGATCCTTTTTCGGATCCGAGCTCTCGGAGCCAAGAGCCCGGCATCGGATCCGAGGGGGCGAGTGTGTCTTTGGCTCTGTTGCAGTCGGAGCACACCGTCCACTCAGATCCGAGCACTTTGGCTTCTACTCCGATCCCTTTGTCGGATCCGAGGGTGCCAGCCACCTGTCTTAGAGAGGCCGGTTCCCCGTAGGCATTCGATGTTGTGGAGAGGGTTATCTCTAGAGGATCAAGACCCCTCTCTCTGTCCTCAGGATCCACCCCCGCTCCCTTGCAGCTCTGTTTGTCCTCCATCATCCAGTCCCAGCAACAGCCTGTGTCATTGATTCCCCTGGAGGAACACGAATCCATTGGTGAGCCCCCTCGAGGAGATTCCTCACAAACACCTGTGCAAAAGGAGGCACTTGGACTCCTTTGAGTCCCTTACTGAAGATACCGATTTGGAGGAAGGGGAAGGTTCCCCGAAGTCACCCCCCCCCGACGATGTGTCCTTCGGAGACATTATGGAAATACTTCGCCAAAGGGGGGGGTGGTCCACCAAAAAGCCTTCCTCGGACAAGTCGGTATTCCTGGAGGCGTTTGACACAGGCCCATCTACCTCTTGGGTGTGTCCCCCCCGGCCGACCCTCTGGTCGACCTGATTACCACCAAGGCATGGAAGGAACCGGACACTGTAGAGCCTATCCCCAGGAGGCCCGACAAGATTTTGAGCCCCCCCTACAGACAAAGCTTCATGGAGCAAGGGTTCCCCTGTAGATGCCATGGTGGTGGCGGCTGCCACCAAAAAGGAACTAGCTCAGGACAGTTCCTCAGTCCATCCCCCCAACAAGGAGTCACGGGCAATGGACCATATTGGAAAGCAGATGTTTGCTTCAGCTTCCTTCTCTGTTAGGGCGCTGAATTACTTGGGCCATGTTATTAGACTGCAGCGGGACCTGGTTAAAGAGTACGCTGAGTCTCCCCCAGAGTCCATGTCGGCCGAGGATAAACGGACTTTCTCGGCACGTATAGCCACTTTCAAATCAGTGTCAAATACATCTATGCAGCTACTCTTTCACGCCACAGAAGAAGCCGCTAGAGCTAGCGGGTCCGGTATTGCCTTAAGGCATCATGCCTGGCTCCGGCTTTGCAATTTCTCGGAACCTTTCAAGGCATCCTTCGTGAATGCACCCTTTGACGGTTCTACCCTGTTCGGGAAGACCATCCACGAGACGCTGGTCCAGAGCGAGAAAGACGGGAAAACGCTGTCAGCCGACGGAATCAGCTTCTCTACCCCTCAATGGTCCTTCTCCAGGAACCAGCGAGGGCAGAAGAAGATGTGGTTCTGGAAATCTCAGCAGGCCTGGAACGCTCAGGACTCCTTCTCCCCCAGAGGTAGAGGGGGACAAGGTGGATTCCGGCTCAGAGGCAGAGGGGGTCCAAAGAACTTCGGGTCACGGGAACCCTTTTCCAACTGACCCGTGCAGCAGCCCTGAGGAATTGCCCGACTGCTCCCCTCTGGAGGCATTCGGGGGACGTTTCTCAAGGCACCTGGCTCAATGGGAGTCCATCACGACAGATCGCTGGGTGCTTCAGATAATATCCAGAGGCTATTCAGTCCCCTTCATAAACAAGCCCCCTTACTCAAGGCGCCTCCTAGATGTTCTACCCACTAAAAGGGAGGCCGCGGCTTTGGAAATAGAAAAGCTGTTAGAAAAAAGAGCCATCCAGCATGTGCCCCCAGACCAGTCTGGATCAGGCATCTACTCCAGGTTCTTTTTGGTGCCAAAAAAGACGGGGGACTTGAGGCTAATTCTCGACCTGTCAACAATGAACCTCTTCATTGCCAAGGAGAAATTCCGGATGGTCACGCTCCAATCTATCCTGCCCCTCGTGCAGGCGGAGGACTGGACGTGCTCCATAGACTCAAGGATGCATACTGCCATATACTCATGGACAGACGGTCCAGGAGGTTTCTTCGCTTTCGCCTAGGGGCCAGTCATTACCAGTTCAGGGTCCTACCCTTCGGTCTCACCACAGCCCCCAGGGAGTTCACCAAGGTCATGGCAGTTGTAGCGGCCCACCTGAGGCTCCATGGCATACAGGTCTTCCCGTACCTAGATGACTGGCTCCTCACCGCCCCCACCAGGCATCTATTCTCTCTAGCCAGGGACTTCTTCCTCCGTTTATCATCCCAGTTGGGGATCACTATAAATATCAAGAAGTCGTTCCTTCAACCTGTTCAGGTTATAGACTTTATAGGGGCCAGGATAGATTCCCTTCAGGTCAAGGCTTTCCTAACGTCAGACAGACTTCACAGCATAAATCTACATGTACTAGCTGTTCTTCAGTCTCCTGCTCCCCCAGCAGAGTTAGTCCTGAGAGCTTTGGGGTCCATGGCGGCAGCGATCAATTTGATCCCTTACGCTCTTACAGTGGACTTTGCAAGTCCAGTGGTCCATTCTACTTCATCCACTAAACTTGCCGATCCCCCTCAGCAAGGTTTGCAGGAAATCCCTCATGTGATGGCTCAGATCCTGAGACCTTCGGGAAGGACGACCATTTGATGTGAGAGTGTTCAATCTCGCCGTTTGTTCTTACACATGGGTTCGGAGCCGATCCTTGGCTCCGAGTCGGCCGCTTAGCAAAGCTCTGCATCGAGAAGAAGCTCGAGACCAACCTATCTCCCACAGTTCCCTCTGCCCTTACCTCAGATCTAGTTTGCCGCTGCAACTGATCACATCGTTTGAAGAGCTCTGAGCCAACTTCAGATAAGATTTACCTTTTTTCTTCTAAAATTTTTATCTGAAGTTATTAGATTGTGACACTTATTAGTGTGTGTGTGTGTGTGTGTGTGTGTGTGTGTGTGTGTGTGTGTGTGTGTGTGTATGGGTCTTCGGTTCCGATTGACTAAAACTTTAGTGTTTTAAAACAGTTTTGTTTAGTTAGGATCCTAGGGCCTACCCCACTCACTAAATTTTCGGATTTGACTTAAAGTTATTACTTCAGAACATTATTTCTTGGCCTTTGGCTAAGATTAAGTGTATTGATTGTAATTTCACTAGTTATTGTGACTTTTTTGACTTTGACATGTCTGACAAGGTTAAGTCAGGTTTTAAGAGATGTCAGTGCGGACAGAAGATGTCTGTCACAGACAACCATAGCTCCTGTGTCTACTGTCTTGGCCCTCTCCATCTTCAGGAGGACTGCTCCATATGTCACTCCTTTAGTGGAAGGGTCATGACAGATAGGCACAGGAAGCTTATGGACAGGGGTCTTCTGAAGCCTGCTTTTCAAGAGGCTTTAGATAAATCAGACCAGACTTCTAAATCTTCGAAGGAGTCGAAGACTTCGGAGCCTACGTCATCGGCTCCAAGTTCTTCTTTTAAAGTTTGTTCACCGGTTCCACAGGCTTCGGGGCCGAGTATCGAACTAGGGTCTGTCACCGAGCCTCGAGTCTTGGAACCGGTGACAGAACTGCCACCTCCGGCTCTTTTGAGGTCGGCACCGTCTTCGATTTCTTCGACGCGATCTTCCAGGCCCCTTTCCGACACCGACATAGACCGTGTGGTGCAGAAGCTGATGGAGAACACGGCCCTGTCCAAACTTATTGCAGTCTCCTCTCAGTTGGTGTCGAGACTCGAAGGCCTTCCCTTGTCTCCATCTGATCCTCCTCAGAGGCCTGTTCAGCCCTCGGAGCCGGAGACGCTGATTTGTTGATTGTAGAGCCCTTGGTGCCGGAACCGTACCTTTCTCGGTCGGAACCGTTAACCTCGACTCCGTCAGAACCTCTCCCGGACTTGCGGAGCCGACGATCTATCCTTGGTTCCGGGACCGAGAGCCGAACCGATGTTTTGGTGCCGACTCTCCCTCTCGGTGCCTCGGCACGGATCACCTCGGCTCCGTCCTCGGGATCGGTGCCCTTGGCTTCTGCGTCGGAGATTCCTCCATGTTCTTCGGAACCAGGGCATTCTTCGGCTCGAGTTCCCGGGGCCTTCGATCTTATGAGGAAGGTATTGTCTTCCCAGACAACTACCTCAGCAGAAACAGCGTCTCCCCATAAAGGCCCGTTGTCCTCTTCTGCACCTACGGCTACTCAAAAGTGTCGAGCACCAGTGTCTCAGCCGCTCCCAGAGGGAGCCCCCTCTTCCTCGGAGGCTTCATCGGATGCCCCCCCCCCCCCGAGGAAAAGATTGTGTAAGAGGAGGCACTTGGATTCTCCACAAGAGTCCTTAACATCGGACACTGACTTGGATGAGTCAGAAGGGTCCCCAAAATCACCCTCGGAGGATGTCTCCTTTTCTGACATCCTGGAGATCCTAAAACAGAGAGGTGATTGGCAAGCCCTACCCCCTTCTGAGGATGAGTCAGTCTTGCTGAAGGCATTCGGTGCTCGCCCTTCTTCCTCTTGGGTCACTCCGCCCTTCGATGAGTTGATGGATTTGATTGCTCGAAGGGCGTGGGAGACACCTGACACAGTGGAGTCAGTTCCCAGAAAGCCTAATAAGTATATTACGGCCCCTCAGGATAAGGCATACCTCACAAAGGGAGTTCCAATGGACGCTATGGTGGTGGCAGCTGCCACTAAAAAGGAGATGTCTGAATCTTCCTCATCTGTCCATCCGCCTAACAGAGATTCTAGGACCATAGACAGATATGGGAAGCGCATTTTTAGTTCAGCGGCTTTTTCCATGCGATCGCTGAACTATTTGACACATTTCACACGTTTACAGAGGGATCTAGTCAAAGAGTTGGGAGATACCCTCCAGGGTGCTACAGATGCTGCTGTCGCGGATAAGGTTACAGCACAGCTCAATACCCTTACATCAATTGTGAACTCGTCCATGAGGCTCATCTCGTATGCAGCCGAAGGGTCGAGTAGGGCTGCGGCTTCAGCGATTGCTCTCCGTAGACAATCCTGGATGCACTTATGCTCCTTTGCGGAAGCCTTCAAGTCTTCCTTTACTAACGCCCCTTTTGATGGTGCCACTCTCTTTGGCCCCAAAGTAAAGGAGACCCTTACCCGGTGTGAGCAAGAGGGAAAGACTCTGTCTGCTGTTGGAGTCCGTTTTTCCACCCCATCCAGACCGTACCCCAAAGGGCAACGAGGTGGAAAAATGGGGTTTCGTAAACCCCAGGGTTCTTTCCCAAGCAGACAGGGTGATGCCCTCTCCAGAGGCAGGGGGAGCAGAAGTGGAAGACGTCGCCCTGGCAGCAGAGGGGGTCCGCAAAACCAAGGCGACAGGGATACGGTCCCTGGGAAGCCTTTCCAGCACTCCTGAAGGGAGGCCCGACTGTCCTGCTCTGGAGGCAGTCGGGGGTCGCCTAGCTTTATACCCTCAGGCCTGGCAAAGTCTTACCTCAGACAGATGGGTAAAAAGCATTATTACCAGAGGTTACAAAATTCCATTTCTATTCCCCCCGTTACCGGAGAAAAGATTCCCAGATGTACCGCCCCATCTGCGAGAACATGCAGCTATAGAAATTTCAAAGCTGCTAGAAAAAAGAGTCATCCAACCAGTCCCGGCGGACCATAGAGGATTCGGAACTTACTCAAGGTTCTTTTTAGTTCCAAAAAAAGACAGGGGACTGGAGGCCAATTCTGGACCTAAGCGAGCTCAATACCTTTGTCAAGAAAGAAAAGTTCCGGATGGTCACGCTTCAGTCGATCCTTCCATTCTTACAGAAGGACGACTGGATGTGCTCAATAGATCTCAAGGACGCATACTACCACATCAAAATGGCCAGAGCGTCCAGGGATCACTTGCGCTTCAGGCTGGGAGCCAGTCACTATCAGTTTCGCGCCCTGCCCTTTGGTCTAACCTCAGCCCCCAGGGTTTTCACCAAATGCATGGCAGTGGTAGCGTCTCACTTGAGACGCCTAGGATTCCGGGTGTTTCCGTATCTGGACGACTGGCTCCTTACTGCCACCACCGAGCGTCGACTGATTCAGGTCAGGGATTACACACTCGACCTTTGTGTTCAACTCGGAATTTCCATAAATTTCGAAAAATCTGCCTTACAGCCGTCACAGCATATCTCATTCATAGGAGCAGATTTGGATACCCGTTGCTTGATTCTAAGACTTCCCCCAGAAAGAATAGCCTCTCTACAAAATCACATATCTCTACTCCTGCTGTCCAAGAAATCCCCGGCCAAACTGGTTCTAAAAGTCTTGGGACTCATGTCAGCTTCCCTCATTGCAATTCCCTTGGGAAGACTACACATGAGAGTTCTTCAATGGCTGCTGTTCGCACAATGGTCATTCCAACAGTTACTGCTGACACACGAAATTCATATCACAAACACCTGCAAGTCACACCTGTCTTGGTGGCTACAGAATTGCAATCTCATCGGCGGCCGGCCGTTTGTGCTACCCACTCCAACAGCTACAGTGACCACGGACGCTTCCCTGATAGGGTGGGGGGGCATCTTTCAGGGACAGACAGTCCAAGGCGAATGGACCAATCTAGAGTACAACCTGCACATCAATGTTCTGGAGATGAGGGCAGTGTTTCTAGCGTTGCAACACTTTTCTCCCCTTCTACCTCTAGAGACCATTGCAGTTCAAACGGACAACATGTCTGTAGTCTGGTACATAAACAAGCAAGGGGGAACCAAATCTTACCAGTTATGCAGAGAGGCCATGAGAATTTGGCAATGGGCAGAGTCCACGGGTCGCTTTCTGATAGCAACGCACATCCCGGGGTTATCCAGCGTCATAGCGGACAGGTTGAGCAGAGCCATCCTGTTACCTCACGAGTGGTCCCTCAAACAGACAATAGCGGACAGGATATTCCGCAAGTGGGGCCAGCCTTGCTGCGATCTGTTTGCGTCTCCAATGAACGCCAAATGCAGAAGCTACTTCGCCCTATTACCCCTGCCAGGGGAAGTCCCCAGGGACGCTCTGATTCACGATTGGCCCCCGGGTCTCCTGTACGCTTTTCCTCCTATACCTCTGATACAGAGATTTCTCCAGAAAGCCAAGAATCTGGAAAGGACTGTAATTCTCATTGTCCCATTCTGGCCTCGTCAAATTTGGTTTCCCTTTCTTCAAGCACACCAAATTCGGGAGCCCTGGATCCTGGACCCGGAGCCAGATCTACTGACCCATTCGTCAGGGGCTCCCCACCCGTCGCTCCTGTCCCTCAGATTAGCAGCTTGGCTGTTCCCTTCCCTTCTTAGCCAGGTCTGATCTTCTTTCTCCTGCGGTTCAGAACATTCTAGTAGCCTCTCATAAAGCTTCCACTACAAAAGTTTACACTAGTAAGTGGAAGCGTTTTGTATACTGGGCAACTGCGCAACATTTAGATCCCTTAATAGCCCCACTAAACAAAGATGTTAAGTTGTCTATCTCGCCTTCATTCTTGCTGGATGGGGTTCGGAGCCGACCTCGGCTCCGACTCGGCCACTCTAAAAGCTCGAGAGTTGGTTCCACCGGCTCGAGGCTCCCCTTATATCCCACAATGCTAGGCGAGAGTTACCTCCGATCTCGTTTGCTGCTACAGCATCGAGGTGTTGGTTTTCTACCGGCTTGTTGGTAAGTGTAATTTTGGTAAAATTAGAACACTTAAAACCCTATATTTTTGAGTTTAATTATATTTCCCTTAGTGTAGTGGATTTCTACCCCTGTTTTCCGGAAAATCCCATTTTTTTCCCACAAGAACTTTTAAAGTTCTCTCTCGGGCCTTCTGGCCTTTCTCCATTCCCTAGTGGTGTGTGTGTGTTACTCTTAAAACTTTAGTTAATTGTTATTTTTGAGTTTTAAAAGCAGATTAGTGTAATCAGTGTGTCTGTTTGAGTGTGTGTGATTACACTTTTTTGTTTAGGATGTCTAAAGACACAAAGGTCTCAGGCTTCAAGAAGTGTGATGCGTGCTGTCAGAAAATGTCTCTGACAGACGGTCACACTTCTTGTGTCTACTGCCTGGGGCCTTTGCACCTGCAGGACTCCTGTGCTGTATGCCACGGCTTCAGCCCCAGGGTCCTACAGGAAAGAAAAAATAAGTTGATCCTAAGGGGTCTACTTAAGCCTGAGGATTCCCTTTCTGTCTCTGCGAAGCCCTCTAAGGCTTCTAGGTCTTCGGCTCCAGCTACTGAGCCGAGACCTAAAGCTGCTAAACCTATGTCTGCATCGGCTCCGGCTGGAGCCGATGAGTCTACAGCTTCTGTGGTTCCCTCGGCTCCGGCTGGAGCCGAGGTAATAGAAATTCCCTTGTCGGCTCCGACCAGACCTTCGGAGCCGACATCTAGGAAGAGATCCAGGTCACCATCCCTTGGCTCTGTTCATTCGGCTCCAGCATCTCCTTTGCTGTCTGAACGGAGCCATAAATCTCACTCCTCTAGGTCATCGAGGCTGTCAGATCATGACCTCCAGAGGGTAGTGAGTCGACTTCTTAAGTCCGAGGCACTGGCCCAAATGCTTCAGAGCCCGACTCATCAGTCGATGCCTGCCCCTGTCCATCAATATATTCCTCCTCCGACTCCGTTGAGCTCGGGCAGGCGTTCGAACCGAGACGGTGGTAGGGACGGAGCCGATACAGGTGTCTTCGGCTCCGTCATCGGCTCCGATTTCTTCTTCGAGGATTCTCGGCGCCGGACTTCCCTCGTCGGCTCGAGGGGTGAGTGGCATCGGACCCTTGTCCGACCCGCTCTTCCTCTCGGAGCTTGGCTGGTGAGTTCGGCTCCGACATCGCCTCGGAGCCATCACTGTCGGTGCCGAGGGAGGTTCTCAGCTTCGGAGCGGGACCTCTGGCTTTGCCTGACAGGGGTGCGTTCGAGGTCATGTGGAGTGTGTTAGAGCCTGGCTCTACTCCACAGTCGGCTCCGTCGCCCCTCCTCTCGGTGCCTCAGGTCAAGTCGACTCACTCCCTCATCCCGGACCGCAGAGAGCCAGCTCCTCAGGAACCCCCTGTGGGGATTTCATCCTCTTCCGAGGCCTCTCCTGATTTGGCAGAAGAGCCCCCTCGGAAGAGGAAGTGTAAGAGGAAACACATTGACTCACCTGAGTCCATCACATCTGACACAGATTTAGATGATTCCGAGGGTTCCCCTTCTGAAGATGTCTCCTTTGCAGACATTCTAGAGATCCTGAAGCAGAGGGGAAATTGGCCAGCCCTTAACCCTTCGGAGGATGAATCTGTGTATCTTGAGGCGTTTGGCTCGCCCTTCCACCTCCTGGGTGTCCCCCCCCCCTTTGACCCCCTCATGCAGGTGGTTGCTAAAAAGGCATGGACGGCTCCTGATTCAGTGGACCCCACTCCCAGGAGACCCTCCAAATTCATAACGGCACCAGCAGACAAGCAGTTCTTGACAAAAGGAGTTTCTGTGGATGCTATGGTGGTAGCTGCTGCCACTAAGAAGGAACTAGATGATCCTTCAGTACCTGTCCATCCACCTAACAAGGAATCTAGGTCCATGGACAGGTACGGGAAGCGGATGTTCTCGTCAGCGACATTTACTATGCGTTCGCTGAACTACCTCTGCCATTTCACTCGTCTTCAAAGGGACTTGATCAAAGAAGCGAGTGACATGTTGAAGGACCCTACAGCTGCGGGGTTTTTAGATAAGATGAACACTCAGCTGGCTACCCTTAACTCCATAACCAACTCCTCCATGCGCCTCCTTTCTTATGCGGCTGATGGAGCGAGTAGGGCCGCAGGGACAGGTGTGGCCTTACGTAGGCATGCCTGGATGCGGTTATGCAATTTTGCGGACCCCTTCAAGACGTCTTTCACTAACTCCCCGTTTGATGGATCATCTCTCTTTGGTCCTCAAGTGAAAGAAACCTTAACTAGGTACGAGACTGATGGCAAGACTCTTTCTGCCGTCGGAGTCCGTTTTTCTACTCCTTCTAGACCTTACCCCAAAGGCCAGAAGGGTGGAAAAATGTGGTTCCGTAAGCAATCTCAAGGGACTTCGCCTGACGCACAAAGTCGTTTTCCCGCCAGAGGCAGAGGCGGGAATAACAATGGTAGACGTCGCCCTCGAGGCAGGGGGGCTCCGCAGAACCAGGGCAATCAGGAAGCTTTCTCTGATAAGCCCTTTCAGCATCCCTGAGGTGTTGCCCGGCTGCCCACCTTCGGAGGCAGTCGGGGGAAGATTGTCACTGTACCCAGAAGCCTGGCTATCCCTGACTCAAGACAAATGGGTACAGTCCTTCATTTCCGAAGGCTATTCTATCCCCTTTCTTCGCATTCCAAACCAATCAAAAAAATCCCTTCCAGATGTATCACCCGCTCAAAGGGATCTAGCGGTTTTGGAAATTTCAAAACTGCTTGCAAAAAGAGCAATTCAGCCAGTTCCAGCAGACCAGCAAGGATCCGGAATCTACTCAAGGTTCTTTTTAGTTCCAAAGAAAACGGGACTGGAGACCAATTTTGGATCTCAGTATCTTGAACAGATCAGTCAAGAAAACAAGATTTCGGATGGTCACGCTGCAATCCATCCTTCCCCTATTGGGAAAAGGAAACTGGATGTGCTCTATAGACCTTCAGGATGCGTACTATCACATAAAAATGAACAGACGCTCCAGAAGATTCCTCCACTTTAGGCTGGGAACCAGTCATTTTCAGTTCAGGGCCCTGCCCTTTGGTCTCACCACTGCCCCCTGGGTGTTTACCAAATGCATGGCAGTGGTAGCTTCTCACCTGAGACGACAAGGATTCCAGGTGTTTCCATATTTGGACGACTGGCTCCTCACAGCTCCCACCAAGCATCTCCTTCTGATGGCCAGGGATTACACTTTTCGCATTTGTCAAAAGTTAGGCATTTCAATAAATTGCGAAAAGTCTGTTTTGTCGCCTTGTCGTACTATTACCTTCATAGGCTAAATCTAGACACAGTAGACATGTCTGCGAGACTAACACATCAGAGAATAACAGACATTCACAAACTGGTCTCACTCCTTTTCAGCAACAACAGAATCAAAGCCAGGTTAGTTCTGAAAGTGTTGGGAATTATGGCGGCCATACCTCTGCTTCCATTAGCCAGATTCCACATGCGGATCCTTCAATGGATGCTCTTTACACAATGGTCATACCAGCAACTTCCAATGTCCCACACCATTATGATCACGCGTGCAGAAATCATCTCATGTGGTGGATGTCTTCCCTCAGCTCTTGTTGGGAAGACCTTTTGTTCCACCCTCCGGTTGCTACTCTGACAACGGATGCCTCCCTGATCGGGTGGGGGCATTATCAGGGCAGGACGGTCCAGGGCACATGGCAACCAAACGAATGCCACTTGCACATAAATGTTCTGGAGATGAGAGCAGTGCTTTTAGCGTTGCAAGCCCTTCAAGACTCTCTTCCCTTGGGAACAATTGCAATCCAGACAGACAATATGTCTGTAGTGTGGTACATCAACAAACAGGGCGGAACCAGGTCATACCCCCTGTGTCGAGAAGCACTCAGATTGTGGCAATGGGCGATTTCTTCTTAGCGATTTCTGATAGCAACGCACATCCCCGGGAAGTCCAATCAAATTGCGGACAAGTTGAGCAGAGCTATCCTCATGCCTCACGAGTGGTCTCTGAAAGACTCTGTTGTGAGAGAAATTTTCCTCAAGTGGGGTCAGCCTTGCTGCGATCTTTTTGCTACTCCCCAAAACAGCAAGTGCAGAGAATATTTCACTCTATTCCCTTTACCAGGCCAACCCAGCAGAGACGCTCTAGTCCAAGTTTGGCCCCGGGGACTTCTGTATGCATTTCCTCCCTTCCCACTAATCTCTCAAGTGATACAGAAAGCTATCGCCCAGAAGGCCTCATTGATCCTCATTGCTCCTTACTGGCCTCGACAGGTGTGGTTCCCCTTTCTACATCAATTTCTATTGGAGCGACCGTGGCATCTGGACCTAGTTCCAGATCTTTTGATCCATCAGTCGGGTCAGTTACATCGTTCCCTCCCCTCTCTGAACCTCACTGCTTGGTTCCTCCAGTTCCAACCGTAGCTAGGCTTCCTCAATTATCTCACTCTGTTCGAGATATTTTGATAGCTTCCCATAAATCTTCCACTCGGAAGATTTATTTGAGTAAGTGGAAACACTTCACATATTGGGCTCAAGGAAGGGACATAGATCCTTTCACTGCTTCCATCCAAATGGTCCTCGATTTTCTAGCTGAACTCTTCCATGCAGGTTCATCTCCCTCTACTCTTAAAGTTCAATTGGCAGCTATTTCTAACTTTCATGTGGGTATTTCTGAATCTGCCTTAATGTCCCACAAGCTTTGCAAAGCTTTTTTGAAAGGAGTTTTTCTTCTCAGACCTCCTATAAGAAATCCTCCTTCTCCTTGGGACCTAAATTTAGTTCTTACTTCTTTGATTCTTTCCCCTTTCGAACCTGCAGTCTCCTGTTCTTTAAAATTGCTATCATGGAAGACTCTCTTTCTGGTAGCCATTACCTCAGCTAGAAGAGTTTCAGAGCTTCAAGCACTCAGTTGTCGACCTCCTTATCTATTGTTTCATAAGGACAGGGTATCCTTACGAACGAACCCGTCCTTTTTGCCTAAGGTAGTCTCGACTTCAAATCTAAATCAAAGCATTGACCTCCCTGTCTTTTTTCCAGAATATTCCAATAGGTCTGAACAAAAATTACACTGCCTGGATGTTCATCGTCAATTGAGGTACTATTTGGATAGAACAAAGCAATTCAGAAAATCTGACCAACTGTTTGTCTCCTATGCGGAAGGCAGAAAGGGACTTTCAGTTTCAAAGGTATCATTATCCAGATGGCTAACATCTTTGATTTCCCTTGTATATGAAATTAGACACCAAACGCTGCCTAATAAACCTAAGGCCCATTCCACCAGAGCTTTGGCTACTTCTTTAGCCTTCCAAGACAGACTGCCTATTGACACCATTTGTGCAGCGGCTACTTGGGCTACTCCTCACACTTTCATTTCTCATTACAAGTTGGATTTAGCTTCTAGGCATAGAGCTAACTTTGGTTCCACTGTTCTCAGGAGTCTGTTCCGTTAGGCCACCCGGGACAAGGTGCTAGGACGGTCCCATCCAGCAAGAATGAAGGCGAGATAGACAACTTAACATATAGAAGTTATGTTCTTACCATAACGTTCCATGTTAGTTGTCTTCTTCTCGCCTTCTTCTTGCGTCCCACCCTCCTTCCCCCTGGCCTGGACAGACCTAGAGGAGTTGTGATTGTGACCTCTCTTTCTACTACCTCTTTTCTTAGGCATATGCTGCTTTGCATATTTCCTGAATCAGGATGTAGGTCACCCTTCTTTCTCCCTGTTGTTAGAGGTGGACTCTGTTTATAGTCATTTTGTTACTATTATAAGCTGGGGTTAGCTTACAAACGAGATCTGAGGTAACTCTCGCCTAGCATTGTGGGATATAAGGGGAGCCTCGAGCCGGTGGAACCAACTCTCGAGCTTTTAGAGTGGCCGAGTCGGAGCCGAGGTCGGCTCCGAACCCCATCCAGCAAGAAGAAGGCAAGAAGAAGACAACTAACATGGAACGTTATGGTAAGAACATAACTTCTATTTTTTGAGTTTCTATCCGTGCTATTTCACCAAGGAGCTTCTTCTGCCACCTTGAGAGGGTTCAGTTGGCTGCTATTTCCAACTTCCATGTAGGAGAGAATGGAGCGCCTATTATGACTCATAGGCTTTGTAAGGCCTTTCTAAAAGGATCCTTTCATCTTAGACCACCAGTCAGGTTTCCTACAGCTCCGTGGAATCTAAACCTCCTCTTATCCCAACTAATGCTACCACCTTTTGAACCAACCTCTTCCTGTTCCTTAAAGTTCTTGTCCTGGAAAACTCTCTTTCTAGTAGCTATCACTTCAGCCAGACGAGTGTCAGAACTTCAAGCTCTTTCCATTAAGCACCCATATTTAATTTTTCACACGGATAGGGTATCCTTACGCACCAATCCTTCCTTTCTTCCCAAGGTTTGTTCAGTCAACAACATTAATCAATCCATTGAACTCCCCACATTTTTCAAAAAACATTCCAATAAGCTGGAATATATGTTACACAAGTTGGATGTTCATAGATAACTCAGATTCTATCTAGATAGAACGAAGGATCACAGAAAAGCAGACCAACTCTTTATAGCCTTTGCGGACAACAAAAAGGGCATGGCAGTGACAAAGCGTACTCTCTCCAAATGGCTATCTGATTGTATTACCTTTGTTTATACTGCTACTGATCAAAGTTTTCCCACCAAACCGAAAGGACATTCTACTAGATCAGTCTCTACATCTCTGGCTCATGCGGCCCGCCTATCTTTGGATAATATTTGTGCGGCCGCCACTTGGTCTAAACCACATACGTTCATCACTCATTACAAAGTAGATAGGATTTCCAGGGACAGGGCAACCTTTGGTTCCACTGTGCTCAGGAACGTTCTTCCGTGAGTCTCTTAGGGTCACGGAGCTAGGGACGCTACCCATGTGTAAGAACAAACGGCGAGATTGAACACTCTCACATAAAGAAGTTATGTCCTTACCATAACGTTCCATGTGGAGTGTTCATCTCGCCTTTGTTCTTACATTCCCACCCTCCCACCCTCAGGTCAGGAAGGACGTCCGGTTTAGAGGTCTGGTTTGGTTCTCCCGCTACTGATTTCTCTCTGTTGTGCTGCTGGTTTCAGTTACGCCCTGGTATGTATGTATGTATGTTTACATTCTGGTTGCTGGATCTGGTATTATTTTGCAAACTAGATCTGAGGTAAGGGCAGAGGGAATTGTGGGAGATAGGTTGGTCTAGAGCTTCTTCTCGATGCAGAGCTTTGCTAAGCAGCCGACTCGGAGCCGAGGATCGGCTCCGAACCCATGTGTAAGAACAAAGGCGAGATGAACACTCCACATGGAACGTTATGGTAAGGACATAACTTCTTTTTATGCCCCTACCCCAAGCCACAGTTACCATGGACTCCTCCCGCCTAGGGTGGGGGGGGGCATTGTGCGGGCAGGACTGTCCAAGGCACGTGGACTCATACAGAGACCGTTCTGCATATAAATGTACTGGAGATGAGGGCGGTCCTTTTAGCGTTGCAGGCCCTTCATGCCTTTCTTCCTCTGGGGACTATTGCGATCCAGTCAGACAATATGTCAGTGGTGTGGTATATCAACAAACAGGGGGGAACCAGGTCCTACCCTCTTTGCCAAGAGGCCATGAGAGTTTGGGAACGGGCAATCTCCGCCAACAGCTTCCTGTTAGCGATGCACATTCCAGGTCAGGCCAATATTCTGGCGGACAAATTGAGCAGAACTATTCTCTCCCCTTACGAGTGGTCTCTGAACTCTTCTGTAGTGGAACAGATCTTCCTCAAGTGGGGTCAGCCTTGCTGTGATCTCTTTGCATCGCCTTCCAACGCAAACTGCAGTGCGTTTTTTGCTCTAATTCCTCCCTGAGGGGAAGCCCCCAGAGACGCTCTAGTCCATGCTTGGCCACCCGGTCTTCTTTATGTGTATCCACCACTTCCATTGATGACAAAATTTTTGCAGAAAGCTCGTCGGTTGGGGAGCAAGATTATACTTATAGCTCCATTCTGGCCTCGTCAAGTCTGGTTCCCCTGCCTACGGTCTCATCTCATAGCTCCTCTGTGGATCTTGGATCTCATTCCGGATCTGATCTCTCACCCCTTGGGAATGACCCCTCCGAATCTGGACGAGCTCAAGCTCACAGCTTGGCTGATCCAGTTCCCTTAATTGCCAGGACTCCCGGTATCTCTTCCCTAGTCAAGTCCATTCTGGTGGCGGCACATAAGCCCTCTACCAGGAAGATTTACAATAGTAAATGGAAACGTTTTTCCATTTGGGCTTCACATAAGATCGTGGATCCTTTTACTGCTCCTATTCCAGCGGTTCTAGAATTCTTGTCTCATATTTTTCAGCAAGGAGCCAATTCATCTACTGTAAATATTCAGCTGGCTGCTATTTCCCATTTTCATATTGAGGACAATTTTGGTTCTCTTGCTGCTACCGGAATTTGTAAGGCCTTTCTAAAAGGTACCTTTCTGTTGAGAGCTCCTATCAGAAATTCATCACCACCGTGGGACCTGACCTTAGTTCTTCAGGCGTTAGTATCGTCTCCATTTGAACCTGCAACTTCCGTTCATCTGAAGTTCTTGTCATGTAAGACAGCTTTTTTGGTAGCCATTGCCTCAGCCAGGAGAGTGTCGGAGCTTCAGGCTCTTTCTATCAAACCTCCATACCTTGTATTTCACAAGGACAGGGTATCTCTCAGGACTAATCCCTCTTTTCTTCCCAAAGTGGCTTCCGAGACGAACATTAATCAATCCATTAATTTGCCAGTTTTTTCCCCAATTACCAGAACAAGGGGGCGTATAAACTTCATTTACTGGATGTCCACAGACAGTTATGTTTTTATTTACACAGGAAGGCTGTCTTTCGTAAATCTGACCAACTTTTCGTCTCCTTTGCAAAACCCTTTCTAGGGAAACCGATTTCTAAAGTAACTCTCGCCAGATGGATTTCGAGTTGTATTCTCTTAGCTTATAGAGAATCTGGCTTGCCAGAACCAGTGGGAGTTCATGCTCATTCTATGCATTCTATGGCAACATCTGCTGCATTCTGGTCTAGAGTTTCCCTGGATGACATTTGTTCGGCGGCTACCTGGGCGTCCTCTCACACCTTTATTTCTCATTATAAGCTAGATTTGGTGTCTAGAGGAAGGGCTGCTTTTGGCTCTGCAGTGCTCTGGAATATTCTTCCTTGAGGACCTAGCAAGATTTCGGATAGCTGGGGACTGTGTCCCACAGGTTGTTGATCAAATGAAGTTAACTACTTCAGATATAGAAGTTATGTACTCACCATAACGTTTCATCTGAGTAGGTAACTTAATTTGTTAGCAACCGTCCCCCCTCCTTCCCCCTAACCTGAATAGTTATTTAGCTGAACTCGAGGTTTGGATGCTCGAGTTTTGTTTGTCTCTGAGTCAGGTTTTTCTCAGGTTGTTAGTTTGTTTTGTTGTTTGTGCAGGTGGCAAACGTGATCTGAGGATTGGAAGGAGGTTGCAGGGTAATATGGGTAAGGGGGTGGAGCTTGGAGCTCGGATCTTTAGCTTGGTATGCTGCCGTCTCGGATCCGTAACCCACAGTTTGCTGACAAATGAAGTTACCTACTCAGATGGAATGTTATGGTGAGTACATAACTTCTATTTTGTACTAGCTAGGGATTGTGTCCCACAGGTGGAGATGGATGGAAAGACAACATCAGATATGAAAGTTGTGTTCTTACCATAACACTAGATCCTTGCTGTTGTCTTCCATTCATCTCAACCATCCCTCCATCTGTACATCCTCCAAATTATCATTTTGTGATGTTACTCCTGACTGACCATGCAGACTGATCTCTAAGCTTCCCTTGGGAAAGGAATCATGTAAAGCCCATTGACCTTTCATCCCTTTCCTTGTCTGTTGGATAGGGTCTAATACCGTACAACATTATTGTAGGAACACTGATAGGGCAAACTCAATCTGGGGATGCACTTAGGGCAGGGATTTATGGATAAAAGAAGCAAAGCTGAAAGACAAGATTCTGAAGGTGTCTGCTTCAGATCAGAGTTGGATCCAGTAACCCGCAGGTTGAAATGGATATAAGATAACACAGATCTTTCATTATGGTACTTGCATACTTTTGATCTGATGTTGTTAATCATCTTACCATTCATCACTGATGGGTTTGGTTCCGAGCCCATGGAACTGAGTCGGCCTTTTTACCAAGCTTGCGCCAGCCAAAAAACTCTCAAGCTAAGTTTCTACCCAGATTGCCTTTTTCCCCTGTTACCTCCGATCTCGTTTGCCATGTAGCCGGAAAGCCACGATGTTAAGTTGTCAATCTCGCCTTCATTCTTGCTGGATGGGTTCGGAGCTGATCCTCGGCTCCGACTCGGCACTTGCTTTAGCTTAGGAACTCCTTTCACCAGCTCGAGGCAACCCTATATCCCATGATGCAAGGCGGAACTACCTCAGATCTCGTTTGCCGCTTAGCGAAAGAGGTCTCCTTTGCCAGCTGAGGTAAGTGATTTTCTGGTAAAATCAGAAAAAGCTTAGTTAGGAATTTATTTTCCCCTTTTAGTCTTAGTATAGTCTGTAGTATATTACAGCCTACCCTATTCCCTTCCTTTCAAACTTTATAACCCTTTTTTATAACCTTTAGTATAAAGTTTTCAGTTAGGCCTAAAACCCTATTGGTTAATCCCTTCCTGTGTGTTGTGTGTAGGGATTAATTTGTGTGTTTGTTGGGGTTTGTGTGTGTTACTTCCTCCTAGGATATGTCTAGGGAAGGCAAGGTCTCAGGCTTTAAGAAGTGTGACCAGTGCTGTCAGAAAATGTCTCTGACAGACGGTCACACTTCTTGTGTACTGCCTGGGGCCTTTGCACCTGCAGGACTCCTGTGCTTTGTGTCACGCTTTTAGCCAGAGAGTCCTGCAGCAAAGGAGGAATAAGCTTATCCTCCGCCGCTTACTTAAGCCAGAAGGTTCTCCTCTAAAGCAGGGTCTGGGAAACCTTCTAAACCACCAAGGCTCAGGCTTCAGTATCCAAGCCTCCTCCGGTGGCTTCGCTCCGTCGGAGCCGAGATCGGCCCGCTGGAACCGATGCATCTACCGTTAAAGTAGTAGGGTCGCCGGCTGGCTCCGATACCTTCTCTACTGTGGCCTTGTCGGCTCCGGCTGGAGCCGACACTTTATCCAGCATCGGGCCGAAACCTTCGGCTCCATCTGGAGTTCAGGGACTTCGGCTCCGATGGCTTCGACCGTAAGAGATCTCGGTCCCCTTCGATACTGAGTATCCATTCGGCTCCGGGGTCTCCTCTTTTGTCGGAGCGGAGCCATCGGAGCCGATCTTCGAGATCTTCCAGGCTGTCTGACCACAACTTAGAGAGGGTGGTAAGCAGGCTGTTGAAGTCTCAGGCACTGGCCCAAATGCTCCATAGCCCGTCTCAACAGACTTCGGCTATAGCCTTACCCCTTGAACTTCCTCCTCCGACTCCACACCAGAGTTCGGAGCCGGAGCTTCTCGGGACAGCGACTGTTTCGATGCCGGAGCTGATACATCCTTCGGCTCCGTCGTCCTCGGCTCCGATCTCCTCCTTGAGGCCTTCCTTGGAGGGATCCGGTCATTGGGTTTCCACTGTCGGCTTCGAGGGGGCTAGTGGCATCGGACCCTTGTCCGACCCCGCTCTCCCTCTCGGGGCTTCGGCTTTGGTAAGCTCGGTGCCGACATCGGCCTCGGAGCCTTCCCTCTCATTGGAGCCGGGAATTCCTGTTTCTTCGGAGCGGGGATATTCCGGTCTCCGGGGGGAGCCTTTGAGGTGATGAGGAGTGTCTTGGCCTCTGAGCCTGGTCAACGGTCTATCCCTCTAGCTCCTCCCTCATCAGTGCCTGCAGACGCCTCTTGCCAGCCTCTTGCTCTCAGGCCCAGGGATCCATCGCCCCAGGTTTCCCCACTGGGAATTTCCTCCTCTTCCGAGGTTTCTCCTGATCCTGCAGGGGAACCCCCTCGGAAGAGGACGTGTAAGAGGAAACACACAGACTCCCCTGAGTCTACTACATCTGATACCGACTTAGATGAGTCTGAGGGTTCCCCACGGTCCCCCTCTGAGGATGTCTCCTTTTCAGACATCCTTCAGCTCCTCAAACAGAGGGGGAATTGGCCCTCCATTGACCCCTCCGAGGATGAGTCGGTATACCTGGAGGCTTTTGGATCCCGACACTCCACCTCCTGGGTGTCTCCGCCTTTCGACCCACTTATGCAGGTAGTGGCTCGGAAGGCGTGGCTCCAGATTCTGTGGAACCTGTCCCCAGAAGACCATCCAAATTCATTACGGCCCCTTCGGACAAACAGTTCCTTTCCAAGGGTGTCTCGGTGGATGCTATGGTGGTGGCGGCTGCCACTAAGAAGGAACTGGCGGATCCTTCAGTACCTGTCCATCCTCCTAATAAGGACTCTAGGACCATGGACAGGTATGGAAAGCGGATGTTTTCTTCAGCGACCTTTGCTATGCGTTCGCTGAATTATCTTTGTCACTTCACCAGGCTTCGAGATGTTCTCAAGGAACTGGGAGAAGTAGTCCAGGATCCTTCTGCTGCTGGGGCTCAGGAAAAGATTGCCTCGCAGCTTGCAATCCTGAATTCCATATCTAACTCCTCCATGCGGCTCATATCCTATGCGGCCGATGGAGCGAGCAGGGCCGCAGGCACAGGAGTTGCTCTTAGACGCCAAGCCTGGATGCGGCTTTGTAATTTTGCGGACCCCTTTAAGGCGTCCTTCACTAATACCCCTTTGATGGTTCGGCTTTGTTCGGACCTCAGGTGAAGGATACCTTGACCAGGTGTGAGCAGGACGGTAAAACTCTTTCTGCCGTTGGAGTCCAGTTTTCCACTCCTTCTAGACCATACCCCAAGGGTCAGAAAGGGGGGAAGATGTGGTTCCGTAAAGCCCAAGGAGCTACACGGACACACGTGGTCAGTTTACCCCAGAGGCAGAGGGGGTAACAATAATAGACGCCGCCCTAGAGGCAGGGGGGGGTCCTCAAAACCAGGGCAACAGGGAGTCTCTTCCTGAGAAGCCCTTTCAGCATCCCTGAGGTGTTGCCCGACTGTCCACCCTTGGAGGCAGTCGGGGGAAGGATTTCGCTGTACCCAGTAGCCTGGCAATCCCTATCCCAAGAGATGTGGGTACAGTCGATCATATCCGAGGGTTACAAAATCCCCTTCGAAAGGTTTCCCGTACCTCTACAATCCCTTCCAGACATCTCACCCGGTCAAAGGGATTTGGCAGATCAGGAGGTTTCAAAGCTCCTAGAAAAAAGAGCCGTCCAGACTGTGCCAGCAGACCAGGTAGGATCCAGCGTCTACTCGAGATTCTTTTTGGTCCCCAAAAGGACGGGAGATTGGAGACCAATATTAGACCTGAGCAATCTGAACAGATTTGTCAAGAAGGCAAGATTCCGGATGGTCATGCTTCAGTCCATTCTGCCCTTTCTGGGCAAGGACAACTGGATGTGCTCTATAGACCTTCAGGATGCGTACTATCACATAAAGATTCACAGACAATCCAGAAGGTTTCTCCACTTTCGGCTAGGGACCAGTCATTACCAATTCAGAGCCCTGCCCTTTGGCCTCACTTCAGAACTCGGAGTGTTTACCAAATGCATGGCAGTGGTCACAGCTCATCTGAGACGTCAAGGATTCCAGGTGTTTCCCTATTTGGACGACTGGCTCCTCTCCGCCACCACCAAGTGTCAGCTTCTTCAGTCCAGAGACTACACTCTACAGCTTTGCAGGAGTTTGGGAATTTCAGTAAATTTCGAAAAATCTTCTCTGCTGCCTTGCCAATCTATCACCTTTATAGGCGCAGAATTAAACACCGTCAAAATGTTAGCCAGACTAACAGATCAAAGAATTCTGGACATCCAAAAATTCGTTCAGCTTCTTTTGCAAAGCAACAAGATCAAAGCCAGATTTATACTGAAGGTTCTAGGTCTTATGGCTGCGGCCATTGTTCTTCTACCACTGGCTCGCTTCCACATGCGTCTTCTGCAGTGGATGCTATTCACGCAGTGGTCGTACCACAGTCTCCCGATGAGGCACGAAGTCTTGGTAACACAGTCGTGCCGAGCTTATCTGAACTGGTGGATATCTTCCCCTCTTCTTCATCAGGGCCGACCCTTTATTCCCCCTCCTCCAGTTGCCACAGTCACTACGGATGCCTCTCTGATCGGGTGGGGGCATTATCAGGGCAGTATGGTCCACGGGACGTGGCAACCCATAGAATACCATCTGCACATAAATGTCCTGGAGATGAGAGCAGTGCTTTTAACGTTGCAAGCCCTCAACGACTTTCTTCCCACGGGGACTATTGCAGTACAGACGGACAACATGTCCGTAGTCTGGTACATCAACAAACAGGGCGGGACCAGGTCCTATCCGTTATGTCGAGAAGCTCTCAGACTTTGGCAGTGGGCGATCTCTTCTCAGCGGTTTCTGATAGCAACGCACATCCCGGCAGGTCCAACCTATTAGCGGACAGGCTGAGCAGATCCATTCTGATGCCTCACGAGTGGTCTCTCAATCAATCTGTAGTGGATCAGATTTTTCTGAAGTGGGGCACTCCTTGTTGCGAACTTTTTGCTACTCCTCAAAACAACAAGTGCCCCGATTTCTTCACTCTCTTTCCCCTTCCAGGCCAACCTCTGAGAGACTCTCTAACCCAGGATTGGCCCGGGGACTTCTGTACGCTTTTCCTCCTTTTCCCTTGATTCCACAAGTCATTCAGAAAGCCACCGTTTTGAGAGCCAAGTTGATCCTCATTGTCCCATATTGGCCTCGACAAATTTGGTTTCCATCTCTGCATCGTCACCTTCTGGTGCAGCCCTGGCATCTGGACCCAGTTCCGGATCTCTTGATCCACCAATCGGGTCAGCAGCACCGGGCCATTCATTCTCTCAACCTCACTGCTTGGTTGCTCCACTTCCTACCCTAGCCAGGCTACCGATGATTTCGGACTCAGTCAGAGACATTTTAGTCTCTTCCTTGAAGTCGTCCACTAGGACTGTTTATGCTAGCAAGTGGCGACGTTTTTCTATTTGGGCGAATTCCAGAAATATTGACCCCTTTACTGCTCCTGTGCATTCGGTTTTAGATTTCCTGGCGGAGGTTTTTCATTCAGGATCCTCGTCATCTACAGTCAAAGTACAACTGGCTGCTATTTCTAAGTATCATGTTGGCCTGCATGACAATAACATTATGTCTCATAGGTTATGCAAGGCCTTTCTGAGAGGAGTTTTCCTCCTAAAACCACCTATAAAGCATCCTCCTCCGCAATGGGATCTAAACTTAATGTTGGCATCCTTGATACTACCTCCCTATGAACCGTCTGCTTCATGTTCTTTGAAGTTATTGACCTGGAAAACTATATTTTTACTGGCTGTCACTTCTGCAAGAAGGGTTTCCGAGATTCAAGCTCTCTGCATTCGTTCCCCTTATTTGGTTTTTCATAAGGACAGGGTATCATTAAGAACTAACCCTTCCTTTCTCCCCAAAGTCGTATCTCAAACCAACATTAACCAATCTATAGACCTACCAGTCTCTTGGCCAAACTATTCCGACAGAGCTGAACAGAAACTGCATTTTTTGGATGTCCATCGTTAGCTCAGGTACTATTTGCATAGAACTAAACAATTCAGAAAATCGGACCAATTATTTGTCTCCTATGCAGAAAACAGGATAGGTCTTCCAGTATCTAAAGTGACCTTATCCAGATGGTTGACTTCCACTATTTCCTATGTGTACTCTCTCAGGGGCAAACAGCTATCTTCTAAGCCAAAAGCACACTCAACCAGGAGTCTATCCACTTCTGCAGCTTTTCAGGATAGACTACCCATTGATACCATTTGTGCAGCAGCTACTTGGGCTCGCCCATACCTTTGTCTCTCATTACAAGTTGGACTTGGCCTCCAGAGATAGGGCCAGTTTTGGTTCCACAGTTCTCAAGAGTCTGTTCCATTGAGCCACCCGGGATACAGGTGCTAGGGCCGGTCCCATCCAGCAAGAATGAAGGCGAAATTGACAACTTAACATTTAGAAGTTATGTACCTACCATAACGTTCCATGTTAGTTGTCTTCTCTGCCTTCTTTCTTGCCCCTCCCTCCTTCCCCCTGGCCTGGACAGATCTTGAAGAGTTCCTATTAGGTTGTTTCCTCCGGAGCCTTCATATGAGGACTTCTATTAGGAACTTGTGTTCCTAATTATGTTAGGATAGTCTTTAGCAGGGTAGGTTAGCTACCAAACGAGATCTGAGGTAGTTCCGCCTTGCATCATGGGATATAGGGTTGCCTCGAGCTGGTAAAAGGAGTTCCTAAGCTAAAGCAAGTGCCGAGTCGGAGCCGAGGATCGGCTCCGAACCCATCCAGCAAGAAAGAAGGCGAGAGAAGACAAGTAACATGGAATGTTATGGTAGGTACATAACTTCTAATTTCAGCCAAGTGGAACTGTATTTGATATTTTTTTGAAAAACTTTTGATATCTTCATTTTTTATTGAGGGAATAGTATTTCTAATGTGTTTTCTTCTGTCAGATCTTGTTTTTTCCTTCTTTAGTCTACCCATTGTTACCATTGGTAAACTTTCAAGTACCCTTGTTGGAATGGCCTTTCCTCCCTTACCCTTGTGGTATTCCTTCAATACCATAGCTAAATGAAAACTCCAGCCAAGCTAGAACTTCCAATGAGTGACCTCCCAAACCTTCTGTGACAGAGGCACATGGGATATATGTAAATGACCCTTATGAACATCAGGTGTTTCAGCTATATGGCAATTCTGATTGCCCATGACTTTTACATTTGAAATCATTTTAATGGACAATTTCAGGCCAATAAAGCCAAATCCCACTAACTATGGATATGCATATTTCAGCCTTGTTATGACCTCATCAGCATAGCACAAGCAAAGTTTTTGACTAAGCATAAGAAACACAGGGTTGTTATACCCGGCTGATGTCCATTATCATTAGGGTGACTGCAAAATATCCCAACTAACAAATTAAAACAAAGAGTGAGAAGGTCACACTGAAAAACCAATCAGTAAAAACTAAATGAAAACCCCAGCCAAGCTAGAACTTCCAATGAATGACCTCCCAAACCTCTTGTGACACAGGCACTTGGGATATATGCAAATGACCCTTAGGAACATTAGGTGTTTCAGCTATATGGCGATTCTGATTGCCCTTGACTTTTACGTTTGAGGTCATTTTAATGGACAATTTCAGGCCAATAAAGACAAACCCCACTAGCTATGGATATGGTTGCGTTTCTCAGTTCTGGGCTCCCATCCCTCATCGGGTGGACCTGCCTTCCGTGCAGTGGAGAGGGCTCTCACTTCTGGAAGCACTCCTTTGATGTCGGAACCCCAGCTTTCACCGCTGAGCTACAGCTGCCACAGACCACCCCCCGGGACACCGGGCAGAGAAGACGCAGGACACCCCTGTTCAGGGTACACGCTTTTCTGAGTCCTCCTCAGAGACCCCCACTGAGGAACCCATCGATAGAGGATGTGCAAGAGGAAGCACATGGACTCACCCAAGGAGTCCTTAACGGAAGACATGGATTACGATGATGGTGAAGGGTCCCATCAGTCACCTCCTGGTGATGTCTTTTTCGGAGACATCTTGGAAATGCTAAAGCAGAGAGGTGACTGGAAGCCCTCCAACTCTTCATCTGAGGAGTCCGTGTTCCTGTAGATACTCCACGCTCGGCTTTCTACGTCTTGGGTGACCCCTTCTGCTGACAAGCTCATCCAGTTCATCATTCAGCATGCTTGGAAGACCCCTGATTCCATTGAGGCGATCCCTTGGAGACCAGACAGAATTCTTTCCCCTCCCGAGGAGAACCCACATTGGTCCAAAGGGTTACCAGTCGATGCTATGGTGGTGGCGGCTGCCGCCATGAAAAAGGACTTGGCTGAGGAAAGTCCCACTGTCCACCCACCAAACAGGGAGTCCTAGGAGGTGGACAGACTTGGGAAGTGAGTTTTCGCGTCAGGGTCCTTTGCTATACGGTCCCTGAACTATTTGGCGCTTTTTATGAGGGTCCAGAGGGACTTGATCTCTGAACTCTCTGGGACGCTCACAGGACAGTTGTCTGACGAGGTCAGGGACAAAGTGGCCTCACAGCTCACATCCCTGGAATCGATATCCAACTCGTCCATAAGGTTGCTTTTACATGTGACCAAAGGGGCAGCTAGAGCAGCGGGTTCAGACATTGTCATGAGGCGTCATGCCTGTAAGCACATTTGTGAACTCACAGACCCCTTCAAGTCTTCGTTTTTGAATGCTCCCATCCAAAGAGAGGGACATGCTAGCCAGGTGCGAGCAAGATGGAAAGACCCTGTCTGCCATAGGCCTATGGTTTTCCAATCCTCAATGTTCCTTTCCAGGAATCAGAGGAGTGGGAAAATGTGGGTCAAAAAATCTCAGGGTCCTTTCCATGCCCCACATGGTGATGATTCCCCCTGGGGCAGAGGGCTTAACAATTCCAGAAGACACCCCTGTAGAGGCAGAGGGGGTCCTCGTAACCAAGGCTTCATGGATTCCTTCTTTGGACAGTCTTACCAGCACTCCTGAGGAGCAGTCTGATTGCTTACCTGTAGAAGCAGTTGGGGCTCATTTCTCTCTGCACCAAGCTGCCTAGCAATCTATTACCACTGATTGTTGGGTGCAGAGTATCATCACCAGAGGTTACACCATACCCCTTTCTTGTCAACCAAATCTTCCAGGAAAGCTTCCCAACATTCCACTCCGTCAAAGAGAAGCAGCAGCTTCGGAGATAATAAAGCTGTCTCAAAAAAATCATCCAACCAGTCCGACCAGACCAACACGGATCTGGATTTTACTCAAGATTCTTTTTTGGTGCCAAAAAAGACAGGGGACTAGAGACCCGTTTTGGAACTCAGCACCTTAAACAAGTCTGTCACCCAAACCAAATTCCAGATGGTCACAGTTCAGTCCATTCTGCCCTTTTTAAGAGAAGGCAAATGGATGTACTCGATAGATCTCCATGACGCGTATTACAACATCAAGATGGGCAAACACCCCAGGAGTCTGCTTTGCTTCTGGCTAGGGGCCAGTCATTATCAATTTTGTGACCTGCCATTCGGTCTCCCTACAGCCCCCCCGAGTGTTCATGAAATGCATGGCAGTGGTCACAGCTCACTAGAGACTGCAAGGATTCTGGGTGTTTCCATATTTGGACGACTGGCTCCTCACCGACCCCACAGAGTGTGTTCTGGTAGCAGCACTGCATTATGCTCTCTCTGGCAGAATTGTTGGGAATAATGGTACATTGGGAGAAATCAAACCTTACTCCTACACAAGAAATAGAATTCATTGGAGCAGTGTTCAATACCCAGTCCTGTCTAATATCACTCCCAAATCACAGATTCCACTGATTGAGACTCCAGCTCCGAGTGATACTTTGTCAAACAAAAGTTTCAGCAAGGGAAATTCTTCAGGCCCTAAGCTCTATGGCAGCTTCAATTCCAATAGTGCCTCTAGCAAAGCTACATATGCGGATCCTGCAATGGCTCCTTCTTTGTCAGGGGTTCTCAAACTATCAC
Source organism: Protopterus annectens (assembly GCF_019279795.1). Lineage (NCBI taxonomy): Eukaryota > Metazoa > Chordata > Ceratodontiformes > Protopteridae > Protopterus > Protopterus annectens. The sequence goes on from NC_056740.1 coordinate 358,538,968, forward strand.
CCCGTCTGTTAACAGATTCGAATAACCAGCTCCTGCAAACAGGACCTCCTTTGGTGGATGAGGCCAGACCTAGAACTTTGGAGTCGCCCATTTCAATCCCCTCAGCCCAGAGCCATTGTGACCACGGATGCTTCCCTGATTGGGTGGGGGGACCATTTCCAGGGGAAAGACAGTGCAAAGCACATGGTCCACCTCAGAGGCCCGCCTGCATATCAGTGTTCTGGAACTGAGAGCAGTGCTGTTAGCATTGCAGGCCTTTCATCCAGCTCTCTCTTCTGGGGCAATTGCAATTCAGTCAGACAATATATCAGTGGTCTGGTCTATCAACAAGCAAGAAGAAACAAAGTCCTACCCCCTGTGTCAAGAAGCCATGAGAATTTGGCAGTGGACGTTAGCTTCCAACCGCTTTCTGATAGCAACGCATATCTCGGGGATCTCCAACATAATTGCAGAGAAACTGAGCAGCTGCATCCTCCTGCCTCACTAGTGGTCCCTTAATCCCGAGGTGGCGAGAGAAATCTTCAGCCACTGGGGCCAGCCTTGCTGCAATCTTTTTGTCTTTTTATCGAACAACAAGTGCAGCAGCTGTTTCGCCCTACTTCCCCTGGAGGGGGATTCCTCGAGGGACGCGCTAATCCACAATTGGCCCATGGGTCTTCTTTACGCTTATCCTCCCTTTCCCCTGATGCCACTAGTTCTAAAGAAAGCTCTTCAGTTGAGATGCAAGGTGATCTTCATAGCTCTGTTCTGGCCTCAACAAGTTTGGTTCCCCTTCATTTGGCCTCATGTAGTATACCCGCCGTGGATTCCGGACCCTCTTCCAGATCTGATTACTCACCCCCAAGGGCTGAGCCACCCAAATCTGTCCAGTCTCAAGCTGACAGCTTGGTTTGTCCACTTCCATTAGTTGCCAGGCAAGCTGATCTCTCCTCACATGTTCAAGACATCATTCTGGCCTCCCATAAACCATCCACCAGAAGACTATGTCAGGATAAATGGAAAAGTTTCTCCATCTGGTATAAGGATAACATGCTATACCCGTATTCGTCTCCAGTAACTGTGGTGCTTCAATACTTGGCTAAGTTTTTTGATAATGGAGCCTTTACATCTACCGTACGAGTACACCTGAAGGCAATTTCTAATTTCCACAATGGTATAGATGGCACCCCTCTTATTTCTTTACGTCTATGCAAGACCTTCCTCAAGGGGACTGCTCATATCAGGCCTCCTGTCAGACAGCTCGTGGAATCATGGAACCTCACTTTAGTCCTTAAGTCTTTGACTCTAAAATCTTTTGAACCTGCTGCGAAGTGTGACCTAAAGTTTTTGTCTTGGAAATCTTTGTGCTTCGTAGCCATCACATCTGCCAGAACAGTCTCGGAGCTGCAGGCATTGTGTATCAAGAGGCCCTATCTGGTCTTCCATAAAGACAGAGTATCACTTCAGACGAATCCATCCTTCCTTCCCAAAGTTGTTTCTGAATTCTCCATAAACTAGACCATTGCCTTACCAGTGTTCTTTCCGAATTTTGCCAATAGAGGAGAGTACTACCTTCACTCCTTGGGATGTACATAGGCAACTGAGATTTTACCAAGAGAGGACCAAACCTATCCATAAATCTGAACAGCTTTTCATCCCCTTTTCTGGGCCCAAAATGGGAGATGCTGTTTCCAAGGTTACATTATCAAAATGGCTAAGGGACTGCATACGTTTCATCTATTCCCTCAGTAATGAATCTATGCCAAAAGTTAAAGCTCACTCCACTAGATCAATGGCATCATATGTAGCTTTCCATTCCAGGGCTTCCATGGATGACATCTGCCTAGCAGCTACTTGGGCTACGCTTTGTACCTTTATCAATCATTACAAATTTGACTTGGTCTCCAGAGGGAGAGTTGCCTTCGGCTCTGTGGTACTCAGGAATGTTCTTCCATAAGAGCCACCCATGGACCTCAAGGTAGCTTGGGAATCTGTCCCATCAGTGATGAATGGAAAGAAGATTAACAACATCAGATAAAGAAGTTGTGTCTTACCATAACTTTCCATCTGTGTCTTCTTTCATTTATCACTTCCCACCCTCCTTCCCCCTCCAAAGGCTCCTGGGGGATGCTTTGGGTCCAAGTGGTGTCCTAGGGTATTTGCGCAGAAGTGGCTTCGGCTTTACTTCTCTTTCTCTAGCAAATGAGATCTGAGTAACAGGGAAAGGGCATTCTGGGTAGAAACCTAGAGTTTTTTGCTGGCGTGAGCTTGGTAAAAAGGTTGACTCTGTTCTGAGGGCTCGGAACCGAACCCATGAGTGATGAATGAAAGAAAATAAACAACACAGATGGAATATTATGGTAAGACATAAATTATTTTTTGTTTATTTGGGATATCCTGGAAATGAGAAGCAAGGTGATCAGGAAAAAAAATATCAAGTCCAGGTGGGAAAGAGTCAGAGGGTTGTAATTACTGGAGCAGGAGTGGAAATTTACTGAAACCATCAATTGCAGGATTCTGTGCATATGAGTTTTGATGAGTTGGAGTCACTTTAAAGAGGGTAGGAAAGCTGATGAAGTTTGAAGTATATGGCAGAGAAAACAGGAGTGATTCTTTTTTTTTGAAAATGTGCGTGGGTGTAAAAACTGTGGAAAGATCACACTTAACAACATAGAAGGAGCATTACAAAAATCCACTAAAACATTATATCTGAAGTAGGAACTTCATTTGTCAGCAACCTTTGGGATACGGATCCGATCTTGGATCCGAGCCGGCAACTTCTACCACAGCATAGATCCGAGCTCCTAGCTCCTCCCTTTACCCATAATCCCCTGCCAACCCTGACTGACCTTAGATCTAGTTTGCCGTGCTTCAAGCTATAAGCTGGATTTTCGAGCTCCTGCTATTTAGCTAAGTTTTGTGAGAAAAAACTTATATATTTACTTCCCTTTTGTTGTGCGAGTGAGAACAAGTGTTTTAGGTATCCTATATATCTCTCTATTTAACTTAATTTGTGTTTATTTTTCCTCCCTGCCCTCGCTGGTCATAGTGTGTGTTTGTGGTGTGTGTAGGAGCCTAGTGAGTGTGTTTCTGTACTACTATGTTGGAGGCCCCTAAAGCCATCTTTTCAGAGTGCACTGAGTGTGGCCATAAGCTTTCACCGGCGGATGGCCACACCCGGTGCGTTAGGTGCCTTGGGGTTGAACATCTCTCCTCGGGATGCACGATTTGCGCAGCGTCCAACCCCAGGGCACTTAAGGACCGGAGGTCGAAGCTGATTCTGGCGGGCCTTTTGCTCTCGGATTCGGCTCCGGCCTCCGGTGCTTCTGTGGCCGCTACCCAACCCTCGGTGTTAGCCACCCCAGTCTTGCTCCCTCCGGTCGGGACTCAACCTCCCGCTTCGGCTCTGGAGGAGAGGTAGGCCGGGAAAGCCAAACGGAAGGAGAAGCACCATAAGCGGCAGGCCGAGGACCCCTCCTCGGCCCCGCCCGCCAAACGGGCTTCTCCATCCAGAGCTTCTGGATCGCCTCCTCCTCGGCTCCGGTCTCCTTGTTTCCCACCGGGACCTGGGGAGAAGGGGAGACCCGGTTCCCGTCGAGGTCATCGAGGCGGCACTCTAGGTCTGCCTCGGTGGCCTCTTCGAGGTCCACCTGTAGCATGTCAGATGCAGACATGGACCGGATGATGAGGAGGTTCATCCAGGCCCAGCTGCAGATGGGAGTGCTCTTGCCTCCCCCCCCCCTCCGGGGGGAGCTCAACCCCATTTTTTGCTCCAATCGCTCCTTCTCCGACCCGCTTTCCGGTTCGGAGCATTCGGAGCCGAGCTGCGTTGGATCCGGGGGTGGGTCGGAGCCGATAGTATTGGTTACTTCGGCTCCGACTGGTCCTTCGAGCTTGTCGGATCCGACCTCTCGGAGCTGTGGACTGAGCTTTGGATCTGAGGGATTAGGTGTGACTTCGGCTCTGTCCTGGTCGGAGCACACGGGTCCTTCGGATCCGAGGGTCTCTGCCCCGGATCCGGTCCCCGCCTCGGATCCGAGTGGGAGTCTACTCTCGGATCCTATCGAGAGTGGCTCCCCCTCGGCTTTCGCGGTGGTGGGGAGGGCACTGTTGAGTGCATCCGGGCCTCCGGTCCTGGCTTCGGCTCCTCCCTGCACTCCCTCTCAGCTGGTTCAGGCTCCCATCACCCGGCCTTCGGGGCAGCCTGCTTCAGTGCCTCTGGGTGTTCCTTTGGAACGTGACATTGCTGGTGAGACTTCCTCGGACAGCCCCCCCCCCCCCCGAGGAGGTTCCCTCACAAAGCTAAGTGTAAGAGGAGACATGTGGACTCCCCCGAGTCCCTTAAGGAAGATACGGACTTAGATGAAGGGGAAGGCTCCCCAAGGTCACCCCCGAGGATGTGTCCTTTGAAGACATCATGGAAATGCTCAGGATTAGGGGTGGGTGGTCTGCCCCCAAGGCTTCCTCCGATGAGTCCGTATTCCTAGAGGCGTTCGAAGCAGGGCCATGTACCTCTTGCGTGTCCCCTCCCACCCCGACCCCTGGTGGACCTTATTTCCACCAGGGCTTGGAAGGAGCCGGACACTGTAGAGCCAGTCCCCAAGCACCCAGATAGGATCCTGAGTCCCCCTGCAGAAAGAACCCACTGGAGCAGAGGTCGCCCCGTGGATGCCATGTTGGTGGCGGTGGCCACCAAGAGGGAGTTGGCTCAGGAGAGCTCCGCGGTCCACTCACCGAGCAAGGAGTCTCTGGCGATGGACCGCCTTGGGAAGCAGGTCTTCAGTTCAGCAACCTTCTCCATGAGGGCGCTGAACTATATGGCACATGTCATCCGGATGCAGTGAGATCTAATAAAAGAATATGCTGCCTCCCACCCAGAATCCATGTTGGAAAGGGACAAGCAGCTGTACTCCTCCCGAATGTCCACTCTACATTCAGTTTCCAACACCTCTATGCGGCTCTTGTCTCACCCCACGGAAGGAGCCGCTAGAGCTGGCGGAGCCGGCCTGGTAATGAGGTGCCAAGCCTGGCTCCAACATTGTGACTTCTCGGAACCCTTTAAGGCGTCATTCGCGAATGCCCCCTTTGATGGTTCTGCATTGTTTGGCAAAACCGTTCGTGACACTTTAGTCCAGAGCGAGAAAGACGGGAAGACGTCTGCCATCGGAGTCCACTTCTCTGCACCCCAGAGGTCCTTTTCTAAGAACCAAAAGGGTCAGAAGAAGATGTGGTTCCGGAAATCGCATCAGTCCCAGTCTGCTCCGGACAACCAGTCCTCTCGTGGCAGAGGAGGACAGGGAGGACGCTGCCCTAGAGGCAGAGGGGCTCCCAGAAATTTTGGGTCCAGAGAACCCTTCTCTGTGAGGCCCACGCAGAACCCCTGAGGGGTTGCCCGGCTGCTCCACTCTGGTGGCAGTCGGGGGGCGTTTTTCGAGGCACCTAGCAATGTGGGAGTCCATAACAACAGATCGCTGGGTGCTTCGCATCATATCCAGAGGCTACCAAATTCCCTTTATTGTAACCCCCAAAACCAGAAGCTTCCCCGATGTACCACCCAATCAGAGGGAGGCGGCTGCTACAGAAATTCAGCAGCTTTTACAAAAAAGAGCCATCCAACCCGTCCCCCCAGATCAGTTCGGATCAGGGTTTTACTCCAGGTTCTTTCTGGTGCCAAAAAAGACGGGGGACTTGAGGTCCATCCTCAGCCTCTCTCTCTTGAACCTGGCAGTACCCAAAGAAAAGTTCTGGATGGTCACGCTACAATCTATTCTCCCCCTGTTACGGGAGAATGACTGGATGTGCTCGATAGACCTCAAGGATGCGTGCTACCACATTCTTGTGGACAGACGTTCCAGGAGGTTCCTCCGCTTCCGGCTGGGAGCCAGTCACTTTCAGTTCAGGGCCCTCCCCTTCGATCTCACCTCAGCCCCCAGGGTGTTCACCAAAGTCTTGGCGGTTGTAGCGGCCCACCTGAGGCTTCAGGGAATTCAGGTCTTTCCGTACCTGGACGACTGGTTCCTCATCGCCCCAACAAGGCATCTGCTCTGTTCAGGCAGGGATTATTTCCTCAGTCTTGCTCCACGCCTAGGGTTGACTGTCAACATGGCCAAATCCTCTCTGGCTCCTACACAGGTAATAGATTTCATAGGGGCGAGATTGGATTCCAGACTAATGCTTGCCTTCCTGACTCCCGATTGGCTTCAGAACCTGAAGTTGCATGTTCAGGCCATTCTCCAACTTCCTGCTCCACCGGCGGAATTGATCCTGAGGGCTCTAGGGTCCATGGCGGCAGCAATTCCTCTGCTGCCCCTAGCCCGTCTAAATATGAGGGTCCTGCAATGGACCCTCCAGGTACAATGGTCCCTGTCTCGCATCCCCCTGTCCCATCCTATTCCCCTAAGCAGGGCTTGCAGAGGGTCGCTCATGTGGTGGCTCCAGTCCCCGAGCCTTCACACGGGACGTCCATTCTCGATGCCTTCCCCCGTCGCCACAGTGACCAAGGACGCCTCTCGCCTGGGGTGGGGGGGCACTATTCAGGCAGAACGGTCCAAGGCACGTGGAACGACACAGAGACCTCTTTCCATATCAGTGTCCTAGAGATGAGGGCGGTGCTTTTGATGTTGCAGGCACTCCACAGCCTTCTTCCGATTGGGACGATTGCGGTACAAACGGACAACATGTCAGTTGTCTGGTACATCAACAAACAGGGGGGAACCAGGTCTTATCCTCTTTGTCTTGAGGCCATGAGAGTGTGGGAATGGCCGATATCCACCAACCGCTTTCTCATTGCAACGCACATTCCGGGACGGTCCAACATCCTAGCAGACAGGCTCAGTCGTTCGATTCTGACCACATACGAATGGTCTCTCAATCCTCTAGTAGCGAAGCAAATATTTGCCCAATGGGGGCAACCCTGTTGCGATCTTTTTGCCTCTCCTTCAAATACCAAATGCAACAGTGACTTTGCTCTATTCCCCCCTCAGTGGGAGTCCCCGAGAGACTGTCTAGTATATGCTTGGCCTCCCGGTCTCCTTTACACTTACCCTCCATTGTCCATGATGCTAAAACTCTTACAGAAAGCCAGTCGGCTGGGGAGCAAAATGATCCTCATTGCCCCATTCTGGCCTCGTCAAATGTGGTTCCCGTACCAGTGGTCTCATTTGATTCATCCACCCTGGATTCTGGATCCCCTCCCGGATCTCATTACTCACCCTCTGGGTCTTCCGACCCCCAACCTGGTCAACCTCAAGCTGACGGCTTGGTTGCTCCAGTTCCACTCCTGATAAGGACTCCTGGAATCTCCTCACCAGTCAAAGCCATCCTAGTAGCAGCACATAAACCTTCCACCAGAATGGTCTATCTGAGTAAGTTTCAACGTTTCTCCATTTGGGCGGAGCACCATCACTTAGATCCTTTCACGGCGCCTCTTATGTCGGTTTTGGATTTTCTAACTACCCTTTTTCATCAAGGGGCTAGCTGCTCTACAGTCAAGGTACAACTAGCAGCGATTTCGCATTATGATGTAGGGCATGAATCGAGCCCTCTAATTACTTCCAAGCTTTGTAAAGCTTTCCTCAAGGGTACCTTCCTTCTCAGACCTCCGGTCAGGGAAGTAGTACCCCCATGGGATTTATCTTTGGTTCTACAGGCTTTGACAAGCCCCCCTTTCGAGCCGGCGTCTACGGTTGATCTTAAATACCTCTCTTGGAAGACAGCCTTCTTGGTGGCCATTACTTCATCTAAAAGGGTCTCTGAGCTTCAGGCTGTCTGTGTTAAACCGCCGTATTTAGCCTTCCATCAGGATAGAGTTTACCTCAGGATCAATCCGTCCTCTCTGCCTAAGGTATCTTCGGAAGCTAATATTAATCAATCTATCAATCTATTAATCTTCCCTTGTTCTTTCCCAACTACCAGAACAAAGGAGAGTACAAACTGCATTCCTTGGATGTGCACAGACAATTACGCTTTTATATTCATCGAATTGCTGGTCATAGGCAATCTGACCAGTTGTTTGTCTCCTTTGCCAAAACAAATTTAGGCAAGTCAATTTCTAAAGTTACCCTGTCACGGTGGATAGCTAGTTGTATCCTCTTGGCATATCAGAGTTCGGGAAGGCCTGCACCTCAGGGAGTCCGAGCTCATTCTACTAGGGCCGTCGCTACTTCGGCGGCTTTTAAATCTAGGGTTCCCTTGGATGATATTTGTTCCGCAGCCACTTGGGCTTCATCTCATACCTTTATCAGCCATTACAAACTGGATGTTGTCTCCAGAGGTAGGGCGTCCTTTGGCTCTGCAGTGCTCCGGAATATTCTTCCATAAAGGCCACCCAGGATTCAGGTAGCTGGGGACTCTATCCCAAAGGTTGCTGACAAATGAAGTTCCTACTTCAGATTAAGAAGTTATGTACTCACCATAATGTTCCATCTGAGTAGGTATCTTCATTTGTCTGCAACCATCCCCCCCTCCTTCCCCCTGACCTATAGGATTCTGTTTAGGATCTGTCTTAGATAAGCCCCTTCCGAGGCACAGTAACAATGGTATATCGGGCAAACTTGATCTGAGGTCAGTCAGGGTTGGCAGGGGATTGTGGGTAAAGGGAGGAGCTAGGAGCTCGGATCTATGCTGTGGTAGAAGTTGCCGTCTTGGATCCAAGATCGGATCCGTATCCCAAAGGTTGCAGACAAATGAAGATACCTACTCAGATGGAACGTTATGGTGAGTACATAACTTCTTATTGGCATACGCAAAACCTCTAATAAGGTTATGCTTAGTTAATGCATTTGCCTGTTGAATCAAGCCATTTTTCACTCACAGAAGTAATGAATACTTTCTCTGTATTACCCTGTCATTTGATACCAGGTAAATTTTTGGGAAAAGCCTCTGCACCTTCCAGTCTATTATCTGCATAAAGTTACTCAACTCCTGCATGTCAGAATTTTTGGCTTTAGGTGATATACAAATGCCTGCGTAGTGTTTGACTTAATTTGATATTAATAAATACGGTATCCATTAAATTAGTGTAATTACAAAGGATTTGTGTTTCACAAATTTGAATGTGTTGTAAGGAGCATCCTCAAAGTACTCACTGTTTCATCATTGCTTCTCTGTCACAAATGAAGGACTGTATACCTTCAAAAACAGATGCCATTGAAAGACTGTTTAAGTTTCCGTGATCACAGCCATCTGAAGTCTGAGATTTTAATAGTTCTTCAAACATAAAAACTTCATTACACAAACTGTGAGCAATAGTCACTAACAGACTTGGCCTGTCACCATTTGTAAGAATGTTTCTTCTCAGTATTCAAACAGAATAACTTAGCAAGTTCATCCAGTAAAAAATGCTGTGATGGCAAGAGGGTAATTACAATAGCTTCACAGAAGAAGGGTCCGGGAAGACCTGATTGAATAAAGGTTAACCAGGACCATGATTTGCCTACAGTTTATACAGAATTAATGGCATCTCCCACCCCCATTCCCACCCCATATCATTTCCTTTATAGCTAACTACTTTGCACCTCCCACAACAGACACCCACCCCTTCCTATCTTTCACTCCATAATAGTCTGTACTTCAACCCTCTTGCTGCTACAACAAAATATTCTAACTTCACCCCTCTACTGGTACTAGTTGGTATACTCTATTATCCCCTATCTAATAGACCAACAAACTATACCCTCGTGCATTTTATTAACTAAGAACACCCTACAGTATGTATCCCTCGAACAGTAAAATCTATGCATTTCTAACTATATCCATTCTATTATTGCCTCTCCTACTCCTTCTTACACTCACATCTCTAAACATCCACTTACACCCCAAACATATCCCCCCTACAAAACCAAATTGCTGTAGCCATATAAATAATCATCAAACCTTCTCCAGTTTTCCATCTGTCTTCTCATTAAATACCCCTTTACCAAAAATACACTTACCTAACACCCAACTCACCCCTACCAAACACAAAACCAAATACTACACCCCCACTGCTAATATGCCCAAACTCATTTACCTCCACAAAAACATTCTCTTATCTGGAGGCATTCATCCCAACCTTGGTCCAACACACCCCACTGCTAGCCCTCCTAACCCCAAAGTCAGTAATCTCCCAAACAAACATCTTTCCTTCTATTCGATAAACACTAGGAGTATTCTGAACAAATTAAGTGAACTACATTTTTGGATCTGCCACCATACTCCAGATATCCTTGTTCTGACTGAAACCTGGTTGAAATCTGAACACCAAGACATAGAGATCTTGCCCTCTGGCTATAGCATACACCGTCTAGATCGACCAAAAAGGGAAGGTGGAGGCGTTACTATCCTACACTCTAACCACCTTATCATTTCTATCTCTACTTTTACATCCCAAGCCGAGATTTTATCTATAAACCTAAATATTAATAGCCATTCCACTATCGCCATTGTAGCAATTTACATTTCACCAGGTGATAACATCCCCCTTCTGGAAAATATGCTTGCTCATATCTTCCAACACATCCCAAATAAAACTATCATTCTTGGGGATGTCAGCATTAACTGGCTATCTCTCTCCTCTGAAAACTCCTCACAAAACCTTAATCTTTATGGCTTTACTCATCTTTGATCCCACTTACTTCAATAAATCCCATACTCTCTCCTTGACTGGATTCTTGTCTCACACCCTTCCAAATACCATAACCCTGAAACACTACTAAATTCCCTATGTGATCACTGCCCAATAAAAATACTCAGATACACATCCCATCAAGCTAAACCTCAAAGGTTTATCAAACACCAAAAACTAACAAACTTCAATCCTGAAACTCGCAAATCTTTATTATCAAATGTGAACTGGAATCCCTTAAAACTACTCCCCTTGGATGAAGCTGTCCACTTTTTTAACTCCACTTTCCTTAGTATTTTCTGGCACCCCTTAGAACAGTCCGCATAAAGTCTAACATGTCTCCATGGCTGACTGTAAACAGTTGTGCACTACTAAAAAAAAAAAAAAAAAAAAAAAAGACAAAGCATGGAAAATTTGGACTAAAACTAACCATCAGTCAGACCTCCAGAAATATAAAGAACTTAGAAATCTTGCCAAAAGTCACATACATAAAGATAAGAAAAACTTCTATAATAATCCATCTTCTACCTTTAAATCCAACCCTAAAAAGTTCTGGCACTCTGTAGATCAAATACTACACCCAGGTGCACTAGTCTCCCCTAACCCTCATCCTGACAAAACACATGAGGTAACTGCCTCCATACTCAACAAGTACTTTATAGACTCAATGTCATAGATTCATAGATTAATACTAGGCTAACTGCCCTCATGGACCGTTTTAAGCCTAGCCATTTACCCCCTATGAGAATCAAACCCTGCACCTTGTGCTTCTAAGGTAAACACCTTAACCATTACACCACCCTCCAAATTACTAAATCAAGACACAAACCATCCCACCAACAATAATAGACCTAATAGCTCAAACTCTTCCATCAGTAGTAACACTACCACTACCTTCTCCCTCAAACCTGTCTCCACTAACTATATTAAAACTCTGCTATCTAAATTAAAACCTTGCTCCACATCTGTAGACAGCATTCCCTGTGCATTACTTCAGGCTGCTGCTCATGTTCTTGCTTTCCCAGTTTCTATTCAAATAAACTGCTGTATCACGGAATCCACATCCCCTTCCATCTGGAAGCAATTTTACACCCTTCCAATGCACAAAGGAGGACACTCCATAGATATAACTAATTTTAGACCCGTAGCCATACTCTCAACACTCTCCAAAATTCTGGAAAAATGTGTACACAATCAAGTCTTAAACTACCTTCTGCAAGAAAATCTACTCACACCTACCCAACATGGCTTTTGTCCCATGCACAGCACTACTACAGCTCTCCTGTCTTTCCTAAACTCTGTATCACTAGCTCGAGACAGTAACAAACTTATTTCCTGTCTCTTCATTGACCTCTTTAAAGCCTTTGATACAGTCTCTCATAAACTCCTCCTTAAACTGGCAAACTTACACTTCTCTCCATCCACCATATCTTGGTTTAACAGCTATCTCTCTGATAGACTCCAATCAGTCTAATGGCTCTCAGCTTTCTCCCCTCCTCTTCCTGTTAAAACGGGTGTTCCACAAGGCTCCACCTTTGGGCCACTTCTTTTTAACATCTTTACCAACCTTCTTTACTCTTCCTATCCTGGATCCTCACTGATACCATACGCAGATGATTCTACACTTATCACTATTGCCGAATCACTAACTCAACTAAAATCACATACAGTCCTCTTTTAACTCTGTAGAAATCTGGCTATCTGAAAATCAACTTATCCTTAATCCAAAAAAAAAACAAAGTACTGCTCTTTCTCCCTAAAAACCTCAACCACATAAAGTTTTCCTTCTCCATATTGTCACAAAATAATACTCAAATGCAGGTGGACACCAGTACAAAACTCTTAGGTGTTACTATTGATGATAGACTAACCTTTGACTTACATATCAACAACTGTATCCAAAAAACACATCTCAGGCTAGGTCTCCTCTATCGAAACAAAAAATATCTTACCAAAACAGCAAAACTAACCCTTTCAAATGCCTACCTCTTACCCACTTTACTCTATAGCTCCCAAATTCTCACCAGCGTCAACACTGGACTACTGAACAAGTTAGAAACAACTTATAACAGGATTGCCAGATTTGCTGCCCAAAAGTCTTACAAGTCCCATCACTGTCTCTCACTAAAAGAACTAAATTGGCTAGAATTACCTAACCTACTTCAGTATAATCAGTTTCAGATTATTCAGTCCATTCTCTAGAAACACTCTTTCTGTCCAACTGCCTCATCTCTAATCTCTTGTTACCTATCCACTAGATTACTCCGCAGTTCTGAACAAGGCCTACTAAAAATCTCCAACCAAGGACCAAAATGGGTCACCTAGTCTATAGCTTTAACCCTTCCAAGTCCTGGAGTAGCCTACCACTAGATATAAGATCCCTTGAACATCCCAATCCATTCAAAACCGCTGCAAAAAATACCTTCATGAAAAATGGACCTGCCAATGTAATTATCCCCCGTAAACACTCCCCTATAACCTACTTCCCTTCTCTCTTTCTTCCCTTCAGTCAGCAAACTTACTACTTTATCTTCTCCTCTTGCTACATCACTGTACAAACATAACTAGTAAAATATTTCAGCTACATAACTATTGCACTATTATGTATGTAATATGTAATTATGAATGTATCCCTCTGATTAATGCATTTCTATATGTATTTCACTTGCCACAGTGTAATGTATGACACTGTAATGCAGTAATGTGTGGTACTGATGAATGTATTCTATATGCATTCAGTATGTAAAATTTCTATTATCTGATGTTAATCTTCGTTCATTCCTTACTGATGGGTTATCGGTTCCATCCTCGGAACCAAGCCGGCCAATATCAAGCTTGAGTCAGCCAAAAGCTCTCGAGCCAAGGTCCTACCCAGAATGCTCTGCTCCTTTTTACCCCAGATCTCGTTTGCCATGTTGCTGTACAGCCGTGTCAAGCCACTCCCTCAGCTAAGTGTCTAATTTTTTGAAAGTTTATATATTGTTATTACTCTAAATTTTTCTCAAAAGTTTATTCTAATATTTTCGTACCCTATCACACACTTTAGACTCTCTCCCTTTAGTCTTTTCCCTTTATTACCCTCTTTTCTTACCTTATGGTAATTCTCCATTACCATCATTGGTAATCCTTCTTTTTCCCTTCTTACCCTTTTGTTGGGTAGCCCTTATTCTTCCTTTTGGTACTGTGCTTCTTCTCCACACCATTTGTCATATAAGAAAAGTAGCGTTGGTTTCAAGCAGTGCAAGGATTGCGGGCGTAAGGTACAGCTTTCTGATGGCCATGACTTGTGTCTACTTTCTTAATGTCTCCCACTTGACTGTGGATCCTCCATGTGGGATTTGTAAACATTTCTGTACCAGGACTCTCGACGAGAGGAAGAACAAGTTAATTTTGAAAGGTCTCCTCAAGTCTCCTTTCTCTGAGGCTATTTCTGGGTCGGAGGGCCTTCTGTGACCCTGTCTGCTCGAGGCTCGACACCACCCCAAATTATTCTGACTATAGCCATGTCTCCTTTATTGATACCGGCACCGGAGTTCCTGGTGCAGACAACTACAGTTCCGACAGTTCTGTCGCAACCCCTAACGGCACCTAAAATACAGGTTCAGTCCCCGTCGGCACAATTGGTACAGTCACCTTCGGCTCCAAGTATGACTCTTCTGTACTCCACGGCGCAGACATTTTCAGCATTTTCAGCACCATGTGCTTCAATGCAGTCCTTCTCACCACGTCCTTAATGCCGGTGCAGACACTTTCCACTATGGCACCATACCCTTCGGGGAAGACCTTTGCCTGTACGGTCTAGACAGCGTCAACTACTAAGGCGCTGACGTCTTCGGCACAGACTTTTCCCACACCGTTTTCTTCAGTGCAGACTTCCTCGGCTCCAAGCCCTGCACCTATTGAGTTAGCAAGGACCAAATATTCCCCTTCACTGGATCCTTTTGCTACAAGTCAGTATAGTCCTTTCCTAGAAAAGCCAGAATCGCCATCAGCTTTCTCCATGAGGTCAACCAAAAGTCTTTCTGAACAGGATGTGTTGCGGCTTGTTGACCAGTTACCTGTGGCTAGAGGTCTCTCTCAACCATCCATCGAAGTCCACGTTCCCTCATTCAGGTCAACGTATATCTCCTCAAACCCCAACGTATACTCCTTCTTCGACTTCCACTCAAGTCTCGAAGCCTATTACTCCGACAGCAGCTTCCCTCCCTCCAACTCCAATAGTGGATCTCACTTTGGAACCGGAGTTGTCCTTGTGGCCTTCGGTGCACTGGGCATCGGGCTGTTCTCAGGCCAGTCGCTGTGCCATTGGTGAGGGCATTCCTGGCTCCACACCGATTTTTTTCTATGGCACCTTCCAGGGATGCTCTCTCTTATGGTTCACGGTCCTCTTGAGACTCCTGGTCTGGGGGCGGGCTCGTCAGGGCAGGGTGTGACCCCGGTTCCGAGGTTATCATGTTCAGTTCCGGGCTCCCATCCCATCTTGGGTGGGCCAGCTTTCTAGGCCATGGAGAGGGTCCTTGCCTCTGCTGGCAAAGCTCATTTGTCGGAGTCCTCTCCCCTCTGTGCCACAACTGCCACAGGTATCAACTGCTGGACACCATGCACAAGAGCCTCAGGTTTCTCCTCTTCAGGAGACCCCTTCTTTGCAGTCTTCCCCATAACCTTCCACTGAGGACGTACCTCGCAAAGCATCGTGTAAGAGGAAGCACATGGACTCCACTGAGGAGTCATTAACTGAAGATACAGATTTTGATGACGGGGAACGGTCCCCATGGTCACCCTCTAATGAGTTGTCCTTTGGTGACATCCTCTAGATCCTTAGAGGAGTGACTGGAAGCCCTCTAATCCTTCCTCTGAGGAATCCATATTCCTGCAGCCTTTTCGTGCCCGGCCTCCTACCTCCTGGGTCACCCCGCCTGCCGATGAGTTTGTCCAGCTCATTGTGCAGCATGCATGGAAGGCTCCTGACACCATGGAAGCAATAGCTAAGAGACCAGATAAAATATCACCCCCAGCTGAGCACCCCCATTAGTCACGAAGTTTTCCAGTAGATGCTATGGTGGTGGCAGCTACTACTAAGAAGGATTTGGCAGAAGAGAGCCAAACTGTCCATCTGCCCATCAAGGAGTCCCGAGTGATTGACAGATTAGGGAAGCATGTGTTTGCTTCATCGACCTTCGCCGTAAGTTCGTTGAATTATTTGGCACATTTTACCAGGCTTTAGTGAGATCTTATCAACCAGCTCTCTGAAACCTTGGCAGGAGCTCTTTCTGACGAAGTCCGTGATAATGTGGCTTCTCAGCCACCCTAGAGTCTATTTCCAACTCTTCCATGCGTCTTATTTCTCACACAACAGAAGGGGCGGCTAGAGCGGCAGGCGCAGGTATAGTCGCCAGACGACATGCTTGGATACACCTTTGTGACTTTGCAGACTCCTTTAAGGCTTCCTTCATGAATGCCCCCATAGAGGCCGCTTCTTTGTTTGGCCCTAAAGTCAAGGATATGCTGGCAATGTGCGAACAAGATGGCAAGACCCTGTCTGCAGTTGGTGTCAGACACTCCACTCCTCAACGATTCTACTCCAGAAATCAGAGGAGCGGAAAGATCTGGCACAAGAAATCACAGGGTTCTTTCTTGGATGCACGTGTCGAGTTCTCCCCTAGAGGCAGAGGGGGAAACTCCAATGGAAGATGCCCCTTTCAGGGCAGAGGAGGTCTGTGAAACTGGGGTTCCAGAGATTCTTTCTTTGGCCAACCCTATCAGCGCTCCTGAAGCGTTGCCCGACTTCTCACCTCTGGAAGCAGTCGGGGGTCGTTTCTTCTTGTACCCCGCTGCCTGGCAAAAGAAAACCGACTCTTGGGTACAACGGATTATATCCAGAGACTATCACATCCCCTTCCATCTTTGCCCAGTCTCATCCAGAGTATTACCCAACGTTCCACCCAGTCAAAGGGAAACAGCAGCACATGAAATCCAAAAGCTACTACAAAAAAAGAGTCATCCAGACTGTCCCCCCCCAGACCAGATAGGATCCGTTTTTTACTCAAGGTTCTTTTTAGTGACAAAAAAGACAGGGGACTGGAGGACCAATTCTGGATCTCAGTACACTAAACAAATTTGTAAAAACAGAGAAATTCAAGATGGTCACGGTTCAGTCTATCCTTTCTCGTCTGGAAGAAGACAATTGGATGTGCTGTGTAGATCTTCAACATGCGTATTACCACATAAAAATGAACAAATGCTCAAGAAGATACCTCCGCTTCCGTAAAGGAGCCAATCACTACCAGTTTCGAGCCCTGCCCTTCGGTCTCTCTACAGCCCCCAGCATGTTCACAAAATGCATTTCAGTGATTATCTCTCACTTGCGACTTCAAGGATTCCAGGCGTTTCTATATCTAGATGACTGTCCCTTCACCGCCCCCACCAAGCGTCTACTGGAAGAAGCCCTGCAATATACTCTGTTAACAGCTCCGAAGCCTGGGAATCACTATAAACTGGGAAAAATCCAGCACAACCCCAACTCAGTCTTTGGAATTTATAGGGGTATTGTTGGAAATTGCATAGCATCCCTTCCAGAACACAGACTTCAGAGAATAAGACAACAAGTTCAGCCGCTGCTCTGTCACCACAAATCCCCAGCTCAATCTATACTCCAGCTATTGGGGTCAATGACAGCCTCAATTACCATTGTTCCTCTCACCAGGTTCCACATGAGGCTCCTTCAGTGGCTACTTCTCACTCAGTGGTACCCTCTACAACATCCTTTGTCTTTTCAGATAAGTGTAACTCAGAGATGCAAGCAAGATTTACTCTGGTGGACGTCTCGAAATCCCCAACAATGGTCTCACCCTTTCAACCCCCATCAACCGATAGCCATGGTGACCACAGATGATTCCCTGATGAGGGGGGGGGGGCTATGTCAGGGAAACTCAGTCCAATACACCTGGTCGGAGACAGAAGCCCTTTTACATATCAATGTCCTGGAACTGATGGCGGTGCTTCTAGTGTTGCAAGCATTTATCTCTATCCTTCCATCAGGGACTATTGCGATCCAGTCAGACGGGGGCACTAGATCTTACCCGTTATGTCAAGAGGCCTTGAGAATATGGGAATGGGCGATAGCTTACAACTGCTTTTTGATTGCAATGCACATTCCTGGGAGCTCCAAAGTGATAGTGGACAAATTGAGCAGGTGCATTCTACAGCCTTACAAGTGGTACCTCAATCCTCTGATAGTGGCAAAAATCTTCAACCGCTGGGGCCAGCATTGCTGCAACCTATTTGCCTCCCCAACCAACTATAAGTGCAGCAACTACTTTGCCCTGATCCCCCCTCAGGAACAGTCACCAAGGGACGTTTTAGTCCACACTTGGCCCTCGAGTCTTCTTTATGCTGATCCTCCTCTCCCCCTCATCTCCCAATTTCTAAAGAAAGCATGACAGTTGAAGAGCAAAGTGATCCTTATTGCTCCCTATTGGCCTTGACAAGTCTAGTTTCCCTTCCTTTGGCCTCACCTGCTAGGTCCACTGTGGATCCTCAATCCATCCCCAATGTTGAACTCCTGTCCACAGGGTCTGATTTATCCCAATCTAACAACCCTGAAACTGACAGCGTGGTTTTTCCACTTCCAATGATTGCCAGGCATGAAAACCTTTCGTCCCCTGTGCACATCTCATAAATCGTCCACCAGACTAGTCTGTCTTAACAAATGGAAAAGGTTCTCTCTATGGGCAGCAAATAAACAATTCGACCCCTTGTCAGACCCAGTCTCGGTGGTATTGGATTACTTATCACATCTTTTCCACTCTGGAGTGCCTGCCTCTACTATCTGTGTACATTTAGCTGCCATCTCAATTTTTCATTTGACCTAGGTTATCATAAAAATATGGAATCCTTGCAGACAAGATTTTAGATAGCTGAAACCAGAGGAATGGATTTAAATATATAATGTTATCTGTTTATCCATTTATCTATCTGTCTGTGTTTAAGTGTTTATTTTACTTTTTTGTACTACTATAGAAGTCTCAGTCTTTTTTGCATCAGTTTCATGTGAGCTAGGATTAATTGCAGTAAATAAGAATACCTGCCCAAATTTATATATGCTTAGTCTGAGGTTGCACAACAGTGAAGAAAATAGAAAACTCCACTATCAGTGAAAGTACTTTTGGGGAATATATTTCAGAGTTTCAGCAATCATTTACAATGCTTCAGTGATGGACTCTCTACAGTATTTAAGATTTGAATTCTTTTTGCACTGATACTCCAGTTAACATAGCTGTGTAAAAGCTATCACTCTTCAAGTTCATTTCCTGCCTATTGTGCCTTCTGTGGGGAGTCTCTTTTTTTCCCTCTGTCTCGGTGGGTTTTGCTTTAGCAGCTCTGTGTTTGTATGTGCAAATGGTGTCTCTGTGTGTGCGCTTACATTCTGTAATTGGCCTGCATGTAGTTCAGAAAGGGTTCTCTGCCTTGTACCTGTTGCTTGTACTTTGGGAAGTTATCCACCCCTGGTATCAATCTTATTGACAGCTGATCCAGTAGTCAGGGACTTGGGGACACACATAGACAGTAATCTAGCTTTGACCATCACTTGTCTACAGTTATGAGGAAATCATTCTGTGTTGTGCAACTTATAAACAAAGGTATGGCATCTATGTCCATGGAAGTCATTGTTCCACTGTATTCAGCATTCTTGAGATCTGTCATTGAGTACAATGTCCCCTGTGATGTGGATATCCCACCACTGCCAAGAAGTATGTGATGTGGATATCCCACCATTTCCAACCAATATGTGATGACCCTTCACCTCTAAGCCAGTAATCAAAGAGCTCCTCACCCCTGGCACCAGTGGGGGGTGTTCACTGAGAGGATAACAGGTACACACGCAGTATTTTTAGATGCAGCTCTCTGTATCAAGTGCAGTTTCCCTTAAGAGCACACAGAGACCACATCCCCAATAAGTCTCCCCACTGGCACAGCTAAAGAGGTGAGATCTCAGGTGAGTGTCCAAGACAAGATCTCCATCGCCCTCTCTGTCCAATCAGTGCTTCAAGTCCCTGCCCAAGTAACTGACACACACACTCTTTGAGATTTGATTTACACAACCACACACACACACACACACACACACACACACACACACACACACACACACACACAGACAGCTGGGAAAGGCTGACACATGTTTACTAGCTATGCTTCCTTCTGCCCCGACTTTAGGGTACTTATGACTACCACCAGACACTCCTGCTAGCTACCTTAAGGCTCTTCCAAAGGTACCCAATATACTGAGTGAAATTAATATTAATACAAACGGTAGTTTGACCAATAGCAAGGGTATTAGGAGTGGCTCACCCAGTGTCCCCAAGTAAATATGCAAGTATTCTCAAAACTTAAATATCTCTACAAAGATCAGCCACAATGAAACATTTAAATATATTTAATAATAAGTAATAAAAATAAATAATAAAAGTACATAAAAATATTGAATATATATTCACAATGACATCGGAGTTCAAAACGCAGGAAATATTTAAAATAACATTAAAGGACAGATTCAGACAAATAAAAAAAAAAACAATATCTAAACTAAGCTTCACTATATTCCTGACTGAATCTAAGATAATTATACGATTCCATAATAACTTACTTAATAGTGCAAGGCAGATGTGAGGAATGGTCTAAAATATTACATGTTCTTCGTGTTTCACTGTTGCAGTCATTACATTTGGGTAATCTGCTGGCAGGTTGCCCTCAGTCGGCCTGAATTGCAAAGTCTTGGGTCCTGCGTCGGTTGCTGTCTTCTCTTTCATGACGTCAGGTCGTCAGGGGTATAAAACATGCAGCCGATGCCATTTTCTTTAGTCTTTCTTGCCGCGCGGTGCACAAAGCAGAAGCATTTCGCAAGTGCCGGTCAGCCGACTACTGAAATATTTGAGTTTGAGTTTCAGAACCGAAGTCTTCACTAAAGCTAAGTACCCCGTTCAGGAAACTTTTTTCTTGCTTTTTACCGATATCAGAAAAAGTTAATAATTGTATTACTTGTGGGAAGCAAATACCTCATAAGAATTTCCATTTATACTGTATTCCTTGCCTAGGCCCTGATCACAACGTGCCTGGCTGTCGGTTTTGTGCTAGATTTAACCAATGCACTATTAAGCGTCAGTATATTTTTGCATCAAAATATTTTGGAAACAGATTTAACTACCCAGAAATGTCGTCGGATAGTAATCCGACTACCGGAGTACATAAAAAACGCAAAGAAAAGGACAGAGAAAGGCAGTCGAGATCCAAAACCAACAACGAAGCTTCTCCTAAGCCAGTCGCCGGTTCGCTAGTACTCAGTGATGCGCTTTCGAAGCACCTGATACCCGCTACCTTCGAGTCGCAGGCCTCTACCGACACCCATGTGGAGTCTGGCATGCCGCAAGATACTGAGGGTATTGGACCGATGGATGTATCTCCCTCGGATGGGTCTGGAGCCGCTGAGCAGGCACCGGCTTCTGAGGGTGTATTCAGACCTCAACATTTGTATATCAAACCAATGACAGCTGCAAAACCAAAGACAAAAGCAACTTCTAAAACTAAAAAAAGACACACGAGCCACGTGCACAGGCCTCTATGCCTAAAGAGCAGATGATCAAAATGGCTGAAGACCTTAGTACCTTGATCAAGGGTACCCATCCTCTTCCTGATAAGAGGCCTAGGCACTGATTATGAATCTTCAGATCAGGTTTCTATTTCTTCTGATTCCTCTTCTGATCAGGAATTATCTATACCTCCCTATGAGGATTCTGATGCTGAGGAGTCTATTCCATCTGCATCTCCTCCTGAGGATTATTCATTTGGAGAAACCTTGCATACTTTGAGGGAGCATTTTCACTAGGAGAGTCAAGACTTCTCAGAATCAAAAAAGAGACTCATGGATTTCCTTCTACTCCCTCAGCACAGGGGGAAAATTAGCACTTTTTGCTCAGAATTGGCATTTAATAACTCAGGACAAGTGGGTACTAAACATCGTATCACAGGGATACACATTCCATTTCCACACTCTGCCAATGGCAAATGGTTGGCCAGATCTGCCAAAAAATCAATGGGCAGAGGCACATAAACAGGTTACGTCTCTCATGGATGTGGGGGCCATTCAGCCAGTACCAGAAAAGGAAAAAGGACAAGGTTTTTACTCAAGACTGTTCTTGGTACCCAGAAAGGACAAGGCCTGGCGGCCAATACTGGATTTATCAATTTTGAACACATACCTGGACATTCCAAAATTCAAAATGCTGACTTTGCAGCAGCTTCTGCCCATGCTGGGCAAAAATGCTTGGCTGGTGACTTTAGACCTAAAAGAGGCATACCTGCATGTCCCAATAAGACATTCATGCAGAAGATACCTCAGATTCAAGGCTGGCTTAATGCATTGCCATTTCTCTGCACTGCCCTTTGGCTTATCTACTGCGTCCAGGGTCTTTACAAAGTGCCTGGTACCAGTAATTGCATTTTTCAGACAAAGAAGTATACAAATATATCCTTACTTGGACGACTGTCTCATTCAAGCAGAGAACAAGGACACTCTTCTTCGACACCTGGCGTTTGTGAAAAGGCTTTTTTAACATGCCTAGGGTACACAATAAACGAAAATAAATCACAATTGGTACCCTCTCAAAAGATAACATTCCTGGGTGCAAGCTTGAATACAACTGCCCAAATGGCTTACCTCACGCCAGACAAGCAAAGGCAACTGACTACTTACTTCAAACTGATGGCAACAAAAACACAGTCTTCTGCAAGACAAATTCTGCAGGCTCTGGGCTTCATGGCATCCTGCATCCTACTGATTCCATATGCAAGACTGCATATGAGGAAACTTCAATGGTACCTAAAAAGTTTATGGAGTCAACAATCTCACAGTCTGGAAACAATGATTCCTCTCATTCCCTGCCTGCAACAGGAGTTTCTATGGTGGGCAAAGGCATGTCACCAAAACATGGGACGGCCATTCACTCTACCCCCTGCCAGCCAAACCATAACAACAGGCACATCAGATTATGCCTGGGGGTCCACATGGCAGGAAGATGCATTCAGGGCATATGGTCACCAAAACAAATGCATCTTCATATCAACCAGAAAGAGATGCTAGCTGTTCAAAATGCCTTTACAGCCTTCAAGGACTTGCTTCATCCAGGGCAACTACTGATAAAGATGGACAACACCACAGTCATGTGGTATATAAACAAGCAAGGGGGGCACACACTCATACCCCCTTTGCAGATTAGCCATGGCACTGTGGGACACAGCTTTGACCTACCAAATACACCTTCAAGCTCAATTCCTGCCAGGAAGACAAAACACTCTGGCAGATGATTTAAGCAGAAACCTTATGGATCCTCACGAGTGGAAACTAAATCCACAAGTGTTCAGCATGATAACAGAGAAATGGGGGAGGCCAGACATAGATCTATTTGCCTCTCTTCAACATTATCAATTGAAAAGATTCTGCACAAGGACTTATCACAGACAAGCATGGAAAGTGGATGCCCTATCCTTTAGTTGGAAAAACCTACCAGTTTACGCCTTTCCTCCTCTGCTTCTTCTCCCCAAAGTCCTCCTAAAAGTCAGACAAGAGAAACCAAAGATGATACTAATTGCCCCGGACTAGCCCCACCAATACTGGTACCCAATCCTACGGAACTTGTCTCAATACCCAGCTTGGACCTTGCCTCAAAGACCACAACTACTGTCCCAGCAAAACAATCAGATCCTGAACAACCAACTACAGACTCTGAACCTAGCAGCATGGCTGATCAGGTAGTCATACAAACAACACCTCTCAGTAAAGCTGTGATGGATGTCATTTTGGAAGCCAGAAGGCCTAGTACTAGAAAATCTGATGCAGACAAATGGAAGAGATTCTGTGCTTGGAATCAAGCACAAGGAACTGATACAGCAGAACCAAATATCCCTCAGATATTGCAATACTTAATTGAGATGCTTGACAAAGGCCTATCTTTCTCATCAATTAAAATCTATGCCTCTGCCATTTCGGCTCATTACAATACAGAGCCACCAATCTTTTCTCAACCTTTACTAAAGCATTATCTTAGAGGTGCCAAAAATGTAAGGCCTCCTAGAAGATCACCATTGCCTGCATGGGACCTCAATTATGTGTTGGAAAACCTCACCCTGCCTTCATTTGAACCAGCTGCTACCGCTGATATAAAGTTCTTATCATGGAAAACAGCTCTGCTACTAGCAATTACGTCAGCAAGAAGAGTTTCAGAGCTACAGGCCCTCATGGCTGTAGAGCCTTTTATCATATTTTACCCAGACAGGGTATCACTGAGGACATATCCTACTTTTATGCCTAAGGTGGTTTCCAGTGTGGCTCTTAACCAAGCAATTCATCTGCCAACCTTTTATCCAAATCCACAGAACAAGGGGGAGAGAATTCTGCATTCCTTGGACGTACACAGACAGCTAAGATTCTACTTAAGCAGGACTAAAGCTCTTAAGAAAAACTGAGCAATTACTAGTGACATATGCTGCAGGATCAGAAGGCAAGGCTATTTCAAAGCAGACAGTTTCAAAGTGGATAAGCCACTGCATCCGTTTCTGCTACTTACGCCATGGTAAACCTGTGCCCAAGGGCATTAGGTCTCATTCCACCAGAGCTGCAACTACCTCAGCAGCCTTTCTAAGGGGAGTACCAACCAAAGGCATTCTAGAGGCTGCTACTTGGAGTTCTGTTTACACCTTTACAAAGCATTCTCATTTGCCTCTCGAATCCAGGGCAGGCTTTGCCACTGCAGTTCTGCAGGGCCTGATAGCCGCTCCTAATGCTGTTTAGCTCCAGCCTCCCAACCATAGCTTTGGGATTCTACCCAAATGTAATGACTGTAACAGTGAAACATGAAGAACATAGTACAGTTGTGTATACGTACCATAAATGTAGATGTTCGAGTGTATTCACTGTTGCAGTCCAGGTTACCCTCCCGCCATCCCCTTGTCATTCTGGAGTTAATCTTTCCTTCTCTATCTTCTACAACGTATGTGGTGTATTTGCTTGTAGATGAAGGTAAAGTTTATATTGATGCATGTGTATATGTATATATATATATATATATATATATATATATATATATATATATACATATATATACATACATATACATATATATATATATATATATATATATCTATATATGCACACACACACACACACATATATATATATATATATATATATATATATATGTATGTATTTGCTGCCATTTTGGGGGCACCTGACATCGGGGGCAAGAAAAACTAAAGAAAATGGCATTGGCTGCATGTTTTATACCCCTGACGACCTGACGTTATGGAAGAGGAGACCGCAACCGATGCAGGACCCAAGACTTTGGATTTCAGGCCAACTGAGGGCAACCTGCCAGCAGATTACCCAAATGTAATGACTGCAACAGTGAATACACTCGAACATCTACATTTATGGAAAGTGTACGCAACTGTACTTTCTGGCATAGCTTGCAGAATGACATCGTTTCTGGTCATCTGACTTCTAGTTCTCATGCAAGCCCCCATTGCTGGCAACTGGCAGTTTTTTAGCACCTACCCATAAAAATACACACACAAGGGCTTTTGCTCAGATCTTTGGCAGGTGCTGGAGGTCATAAAACAATTGCATACCTCCACGCTTCCAGAGTAGTAATTAGTTCACCCGAAAGACAATATAGAAAGCTTCTTAATACAGACTTTGTGTCTCTGGTTGCATTGAAACCTGTGAGATAGCATCCTTATGGCCTAGCCTGTAAAGTGATTTAATTTCAGATATTTTTCTAAAGTTTGCTGAACTGAGGTTAACCCTCCCCCCAACCAGTTTCCTCTGTCAAAACGTACACATTTAGACAGTTAGACTAGTGTATGTACATTTCTGTTCTTTCCAGTAAGGCACACTGTGGATACATTTCATACACAAGCACTTTACAAATACCTTTTCTGCACAAACGTTTGTACAAATCAGTTTGATATACACATGACATACAGTTCTAATACATTTGTAACACAAGCATCTTGTGTAAATCAGTTTGATATTCACAAATGACATATAATTATTTACTAAATTCCAGCTAGCTTGCTAACAGTACCGCCTTTCGTCACACCCCTTTGGTATGTACCTAACCAGGCATATCTAACAATTTTAATGTCCACAGAGGTTCCTTACTAAAAGAGTACAGGGCGTAAGTAACATGTCCTGTGCAGACCGTGTCATGTTCCTGTATTCTGTTTCCTAAAGGCTGTTGAGGAGAGATGTATGCCTGGCATACAAAGCATTGCCAGACCCCACTCTGATGGACCTCCTGCATATCCGCAAAGCAAACAACACCAAAATTACCCATTCTAAAGACTTAAACTTTGCCTGTGATATAAATAGGACCTGCTGGTGAGACAGATATGTATCCCATAGACTACCTCTTCTCTGGAACAGGCTCTCCATCCATGGTAAATAAAGTTCCTCCCTAACCCAAGTCAAGTGTAACATGGACAACTGGATGAGGAACAGGAAATTCATCCTTGGTTTGGCACGTGTGTCTCTAGTGGACACAGGCAGCTTGTAAATGGCTCATCTTCCTGGTGTTTTCTTGTGAATGTCTTACTTCCCCAGCCCCTGAGTACACTTATCAGAGGTACCAGAACTTGGTAGAGATTTGAGATGCATTTCTAGTCTAAAAAATGCCATTGTGGTTGTTAGTCTAGTGAACAACAATGAACCTATGAGCCTAAGATGGGTTCCAGCTCCACTGCAACCCTGAATAAGAAAAATGTGTATCAATGAAAGAATACAGTTATTTTGAGTCCAGTGAGGTGGTTTATTTACAGCAAAAGGGTACAACTTTAAGAACAGTTTTTCACATCCACTTTAATTGTAAATACAAGGGTGTTAGTGCTCTTTGCACTTGATAGGGAGAGTAGTATGATTTATGAATTATAGTTGTACTGCTTTTCTGGCCAACTACAACAAAAATGAATATTGACTTTACATTTAAGAGTAGCTTACTGGAACCCAAAAAGCATGGCTAAAGATTTGGTCTCAGGCATGCTTGTAAAAGAAGGAACTTGTCACTGTGGGATGTTATTCTTGTGGCTGTATACAGACTGGTTCTTCTTAGCTGATTAGTGAGAGTCTTTGTTTTATAATATGTACCGACTTTTTCAGTAACTGTACTGCAATGACAGCAAAGAAGCTTTTGGTCATTTAAAGACCTCAGGAATCGCATCATAACTCACTTTCAGATCGCAGATCTGCTACTCAGTGCTACTGTTTCTGAGCCACGTTAACACTATTAATCTGAAGTAGGAACTTCATTTGTTAGCAACCTTTGGGATACGGATCCGATCTCGGATCTGAGCCGGCAACATTTACCACAGCATAGATCCGAGCTCCTAGCTCCTCCCTTTACCCATAATCCCCTGCCAACCCTGACTGACCTTGAGATCTAGTTTGTCGCGCTTCAAGCCTACAAGCTGGATTTCGAGCTCCTGGTAGTTCAGTGAATTTTGTGAGAAAAACTTGCCTTTTTTTAGTACTTTCTCTTGTGTGAGTGTGTACGACTGTTCAGGTTCCCTCTTTTTATATCTTTTGTGTAGAATTTTTTCCTCCCTACCCTCGCTGCTTCGTAGTGTGTGTTTGTGGTGTGTGTAGGTGCCTAGTGAGTGTGTTTTCTGTACAACATGTCGGAGGCCCCTAAAGTCATCTTTTCAAAATGCACCGAGTGTGGCCGTAAGCTTTCACCGGCGGATGGCCACACCCGGTGCGTTAGGTGCCTTGGGGTTGAACACCTCTCTTCGGGATGCACGATTTGCGCAGCGTTCAACCCCAGGGCACTTAAGGACCGGAGGTTGAAGCTGATCCTGGCGGGCCTTTTGCCCCCAGACTCGGCTCTGGCCTCCGGTTCTTCTGTGGCCGCTACCCAGCCCTCGGTGGTAGCCACCCCTGTCTCCCTCCCTCCGGTCGGGACTCAACCTCCCTTTTCGGCTCCGGAGGAGAGGGAGGCCGGAAAAACCAAAAGGAAGGAGAAGCACCATAAGTGGCGGGCCGAAGACTCTTCCTCTGCCCCGCCCGTCAAGCGGGCTTCTCCATCCAGGGTTTCTGGATCACCTCCTCCACGGCTCCGGTCCCCTTGTTTTTCACCGGGACCTGGGGAGGAGGGGACCCGGTCCCCGTCGAAGTCATCGAAGTGACACTCTAGGTCTGCCTCGGTGGCCTCGTCGAGGTCCACCTTCAGTATGTCAGATGCAGACATGGACCGGATGATGAGGAGGTTCATCCAGGCCCAGCTGCAGATGGGAGTGCTCTTGCCTCCCCCCCCCCCCTCTGGGGGGGAGCTCGACCCCATTTTTTGCTCCAATTGCTCCTTCTCCGTCCCGCTTCCCGGGTTCGGAGCATTCGGAGCTGAGCCACGTCTGATCCGGGGGTGGGTCGAAGCCGACTGTACTGGTTACTTCGGCTCCGACTGGTCCCTCAAGTTTGTCGGATCTGACCTCTCAGAGCCGTGGGCTGAGCTTCGGATCCGAGGGACTTTGTGTGACTTCGGCTCCGTCCCGGTCGGAGCACACGGGTCCTTCGGATCCGAGGGTCTCGGCCCCCGATCCGGTCCCCGCTTCGGATCCGAGTGGGAGCCGACTCTTGGAGCCTATCGAGAGTGGCTCCCCCTCGACTTCCGTGGTGGTGGAGAGGGCACTGTTGAGTGCATCCGGACCACCGGTCCTGGCTTCGGCTCCCCCCTGCACTCCCTCTCAGCTGGTCTAGGCTCCCATCACCCGGCCTTCAGGACAGCCTGCATCAGCGTCTCTGGGTGTTCCTGTGGAATGTGATGTTGCTGGTGAGTCTTCCTTGGACAGCCCCCCCGAGGAGGTCCCTCACAAAGCCAAGTGTAAGAGGAGGCACGTGGACTCACCCGAGTCCCTTACGGAAGATACGGACTTAGATGAAGGGGAAAGCTCCCCAAGGTCACCCCCCAAGGATGTCTCCTTTGGAGACATCATGGAAATGCTCAGGATTAGGGGAGGGTGGTCTGCCCCCAAGGCTTCCTCCGATGACTCCGTATTCCTAGAGGCGTTCGAAGCAGGGCTATCTACCTCTTGGGTGTCCCTTCCCCCCGACCCCCTGGTGGACCTTATTTCCACTAGGGCTTGGAAGGAGCCGGACACTGTAGAGCCAGTCCCCAAGCGCCCGGATAGAATGCTGAGTCCCCCTGCTGAAAGAAACCACTGGAGCAGAGGTCCCCCCGTGGATGCCATGTTGGTGGCAGCGGCCACCAAGAGAGAGATGGCTCAGGAGAGCTCTGCGGTCCACCCGCCGAGTAAGGACTCTTGAGCAATGGACCACCTTGGGAAGCGGGTCTTTAGTTCAGCAACCATCTCCATGAGAGTGCTGAACTATATGGCACACGTCATCCGGATGCAGCGAGATCTAATAAAAGAATACACTGCATCCCCCCCAGAGTCCATGTCGGAAGGAGACAAGCAACTGTACTCCTCCCAAATGTCTACTCTACGTTCAGTTTCCAACACCTCTATGCGGCTCTTGTCTCACGCCACTGAAGGAGCCGCTAGAGCTGGCGGAGCCGGCCTGGTAATTAGGCGTCAGGCCTGGCTCCGACACTGTGACTTCTCGGAACCCTTTAAGGCGTCATTTGCGAATGCCCCCTTTGATGGTTCTGCACTGTTTGGCAAAGCCATTCGCGGCACTTTAGTCCAGAGCGAGAAAGACGGGAAGACGTTGTCTGCCATCGGAGTCTGCTTCTCTGCTCCCCAGAGGTCCTTTTCCAAGAACCAAAAGGGTTAGAAGAAGATGTGGTTTCCGAAAATCGCATCAGTCCCAGTCTGCTCCGGACAACCAGTCTTCTCGTGGCAGAGGAGGACAGGGAGGACGAAGCCCAAGAGGCAGAGGGAGTCCCAGAAATTTTGGGTCCAGAGAACCTTTCTCTGAGAGGCCCACGCAGAACCCCTGAGGGGTTGCCCGGCTGCTTCACTCTGGAGGCAGTCGGGGGGGGCATCTTTCGAAGCACTTAGCAATGTGGGAGTCCATAATAACAGATCGCTGGGTGCTTCGTATCATATCCAGAGGTTACCAAATTCCCTTTATTGTAACCCCCAAAACCAAAAGCCTCCCCGATGTACCACCCAATCAAAGGGAGGCAGTTGCTACAGAAATTCAGCAGCTTTTGCAAAAAAGAGCCATCCAACCCGTCCCCCGAGATCAGTTCGGATCGGGGTTTTACTCCAGGTTCTTTCTGGTGCCAGAAAAGACGGGGGACTTGAGATCCATTCTCGATCTCTCTCTCCTGAACCTGGCAGTACCCAAAGAAAAGTTCCGAATGGTCACCTTACAATCTATTCTCCCCCTATTACGGGAGAACGACTGGATGTGCTCGATAAACCTCAAGGATGCGTACTACCACATTCTAGTGGACAGACGTCCAGGAAGTTCCTCCTCTTCCGGCAGGGAGCCAGTCACTTTCAGTTCAGGGCCCTTTCCTTCGGTCTCACCTCAGCCCTCAGGGTGTTCACCAAAGTCTTGGCGGTTATAGCGGCCCACCTGAGGCTTCAGGGAATTCAGGTCTTTCCGTACCTGGACGACTGGCTCCTCATCGCCCCAACAAGGCATCTGCTCTGTTCAGGCAGGGATTATTTCCTCAACCTTGCCCCACGTCTAGGGTTGACTATCAACATGGCCAAATCCTCTCTGGCTCCTACACAGGTAATAGATTTCATAGGGGCGAGATTGGATTCCAGAATAATGCTTGCCTTCCTGACTCCCGATCGGCTTCAGAACCTGAGGTTGCATGTCCAGGCCATTCTCAGACTTCCTGCTCCACCAGCGGAATTGATCCTGAGGGCTCTAGGGTCCATGGCGGCAGCTATTCCTCTACTGCCCCTAGCCCATCTTGTGGGTCCTGCAGTGGACCCTCCAAGTACAATGGTCCCTGTCTCGCAACCCCCTGTCCCATCCTATTCCCATAAGCAGGGCTTGCAGAAGGTCGCTCATGTGGTGGCTCCAGTCCCCGAGTCTCCACACGGGACGACCATTCTCGATGCCTTCCCCCGTCGCCACAGTGACTACGGACGCCTCTCGCCTTGGGAGGGGGGCACTATTCAGGCAGAACGGTCCAAGGCACGTGGAATGACATGGAGACCTCTTTGCATATCAATGTCCTAGAGATGAGGGCGGTGCTTTTGATGTTGCAGGCACTTCACAGCCTTCTTCCGATTGGGACGATTGCAGTACAAACAGACAACATGTCAGTTGTCTGGTTCATCAACAAACAGGGGGGAACCAGGTCTTATCCTCTTTGTCGCGAGGCCATGAGAATATGGGAATGGCCGATTTCCACCAACCGCTTTCTCATTGCAACGCACATTCCGGGACAGTCCAACATCCTAGCAGACAGGCTCAGTCGTTCGATTCTTACTCTGTACGAATGGTCTCTCAATCCTCTAGTAGCGAAACAAATATTTGCCCAATGGGGGCAACCCTGTTGCCTCTCCTTCACATACCAAATGCAACAGTTACTTTGCTCTAATCCCCCCTCAGGGGGAGTCCCCGAGAGACTCTCTAGTACATGCTTGGCCTCCCGGTCTCCTTTACGCTTACCCTCCATTGCCCATGATGCTGAAACTCTTACAGAAAGCCAGTCGGCTGGGGAGCAAAATGATCCTCATTGCCCCATTCTGGCCTCGTTAAACATGGTTCCCGTACCTGTGGTCTCACCTGATTCATCCACCACGTGTTCTGGATCCACTCCCGGATCTCATTACTCACCCTCTGAGTCTTCCGCCCCCCAACCTGGTCAACCTCAATCTGACTGCTTGGTTGCTCCAGTTCCACTCCTGATAAGGACTCCCGGAATCTCCTCACCAGTCAAAGCCATCCTAGTAGCAGCACATAAGCCTTCCACCAGAAGAGTCTATCGAAGTAAGTGGAAACGTTTCTCCATCTGGGCGGAGCACCATCAGTTGGATCCTTTCACGGCACCTCTTACGTCGGTTTTGGATTTTCTAACTACCCTTTTTCATCAAGGGGCTAGCTGCTCTACAGTCAAGGTACAACTAGCAGCGATTTTGCATTATCATGTAGGGCATGAATCGGGCCCACTAATTACTTCCAAGCTTTGTAAAGCTTTCAAGGGTACCTTCCTTCTCAGACCTCCGTTCAGGGAGGTAGTACCCCCATGGGATTTGTCTTTGGTTTTCCAAGCCTTGACTAGCCCCCCTTTCGAGCCGGCGGCTACAATTGATCTTAAATTCCTCTCTTGGAAGACGGCCTTCTTGGTGGCCATTACTTCAGCTAAAAGGGTCTCTGAACTTCAGGCTCTATGTGTTAAACCACCGTATTTAGCCTTCCATCCAGATAGAGTTTACCACAGGATCAATCCGTCCTTTCTGCCTAAGGTATCTTCGGAAGCTAATATTAATTAATCTATTAATCTTCCCGTGTTCTTTCCCAATTACCAGAACAAAGGAGAGTACAAACTGCATTCCTTGGATGTGCACAGACAGTTAGCTTTTATATTCATCGAACTGCTGGTCATAGGCAATCTGACCAGTTGTTCGTTTCCTTTGCCAAAACAAGTTTAGGCAAGTCAATTTCTAAAGTTACACTATCACGGTTGATAGCTAGTTGTATCTTCTTAGCGTATCAGAGTTCGGGAAGGCCTGCACCTCAGGGAGTCCGAGCTCATTCTACTAGGGCCGTCGCTACTTCTGCGGCTTTTAAATCTAGGGTTCCCTTAGATGATATTTGTTCTGCAGCCACTTGGGCCTCATCTCATACCTTTATCAGCCATTACAAACTGGATGTTGTCTCCAGAGGTAGGGCATCCTTTGGCTCTGCAGTGCTCCAGAATATTCTTCCACAAAGACCACCCAGGATTCAGGTAGCTGGGGACTCTGTCCCAAAGGTTGCTGACAAATGAAGTTCCTACTTCAGATTAAGAAGTTATGTGCTCACCATAACGTTCCATCTGAGTAGGTATCTTCATTTGTCTGCAACCATCCCCCCTCCTTCCCCCTGACCTATAGGATCTGTCTTGGATAAGCCCCTTCCGGGACACAATAACAATGCTTATATCGGGCAAACTTGATCTGAGGTCAGTCAGGGTTGGCAGGGGATTATGGGTAAAGGGAGGAGCTAGGAGCTCGGATCTATGCTGTGGTAAAAGTTGCCGGCTCGGATCCGTATCCCAAAGGTTGCAGACAAATGAAGATACCTACTTAGATGGAACGTTATGGTGAGTACATAACTTCTTATTCATGCTACATTGCCTGTTTGTGTATATACTGTGCACTGTCTTCCAGCTTAATGCCCAGTAAGTTATCACTTCTGTTACCCTGGTGCACCATGAATGTCATATAGGCATTTCCAGGCTCTCTTCTTGACACTAGGCTTCAAAGTACATCATATTTATGAATCCGTAGCACTAAATGTATCCCCAGATTATACATTTCCATAGTAATGGGAATCTTAAATTTATGGATGTTAAGTTGTCAAACTCGCCTTCATTCTTGCTGGATGGGTTCGGAGCCGATCCTCAGCTCCGACTCGGCACTTGCTAAGCTCGAGAGCTAATTTTACCAGCTCGAGGCAACCCTATATCCCATGATGCAAGGCGTGACTACCTCAGATCTCGTTTGCCGCTTCGCGAAGAGGTCTATTTTTTACCAGCTCAGGTAAAGCTTTCTGAATTATTCTGATTCAGACAGAGTTTTTGTCCCCCCTTTTTTTCTAGTTAGCTTATAGTATTAGCGTTAGATTTTAGAATGCCCTTTACCCTATATTTCCCATTTCTTTCCACATTAGGATATATTTCCTCCCCTCAGGCCTTAAGCCTCCCTCCCAGTTAATTTCTGTCAGAGAGAGTGTCTGTGTTCTAGTTTTTTCTGTGTAAATAATTGTGTGACTGTTGTGTGTCTGTGTGTTTCTGGACATACTAAGTCTAAGGAAGTGAAGGTCTCAGGCTTCAAGAAGTGTGACTCTTGCTGTCAGAAAATGTCTCTGACAGACGGTCACACTTCTTGTGTGTACTGACTGGGGCCTTTACACCTGCAGGACTCCTGTGCTATTTGTCACTCCTTTAGCCAGAGAGTCCTGCAGGAACGTAGAAACAAGCTGATTCTACGTGGCTTGTTGAAGCCAGAGGGTTCTCCGACCAAGACTGGGTCGGTCAAACCCTCTAAGCCACCTAAAGCCCAAGCTGTGGTGCTCAAGCCTTTGGCGGTGGCTCTGACTCCTTCGGAGTCGAGATCGGCTCCGGCCGGAGCCGATCTTTCCACAATGGAGGTAGTGGTATCGGCTCCGTCTGGCTCCGATACACAGGTACCTATGACTATGTCGGCTCCGGCTGGAGCCGACGCATCTTTAACCAGCATTGGAACCGATAAGACTTCGGCTCCATCTGGAACCGAAGGGTCCTCGGCTCCGTTGGCTCCGTCCAAGAAGAGATCTCGGTCCCCTTCCCCGGAGTCGATTCGTTCGGCTCCAGGATCTCCTCTACTTTCGGAGCGGAGCCATCGAAACCGATCTTCAAGATCTTCCAGGCTATCAGACCACGACTTAGAGAGGGTGGTAAGTAGACTGTTGAAGTCACAGGCACTAGCCCAAATGCTCCATAGCCCGTCTCAACAGACGTCTGCTATTTCTCATCCCCCTGAAATTCCTCCTCCGACTCTCCTTCAGAGTTCAGAGCCGGAGCTTCTCGGAACGGTGACCGTAGGTGCACCGGAGCCGATGCTTCCCCTTTTGGCTCCGTCGTCTTCGACTCCGATCTCCTCCATGAGACGGGTCTCCCTTGTCGGCTCCGAGGGGGTGAGTGGCATCGGACCCTTGTCCGACCCCGCTCTCCCTCTTGGAGCTTCGGCATTGGTGAGCTCGGCACCAACATCGGCCTCGGAGCCTTCTCTCTCGGTGGGACCGGGGATTCCTGTTTCTTCGGAGCGGGAGTCCTCTGCCCTCCCTGGGAGGGGAGCCTTCGAGGTGATGAGGAATGTTCTAGCCCCGGAGCTAAGTCAACGGTCTATTCCATTAGCTCCTCCCTCTTCGGTGCCTGTTGATGTCTCTTGCCATTCTCTTGCTCCCGGACCCAGAGATCCATCGCCCCAGGTTTCCCCATTGGGAAGAACTTCCTCTTCCGAGGTTTCTCCTGATCCTGCTGGAGAACCCCCGCGTAAGAGGACGTGTAAGAGGAAGCACACAGACTCTCCTGAGTCTACCACATCAGATACCGACTTAGATGAGTCGGAGGGTTCCCCACGGTCCCCCTCTGAGGAGGTCTCCTTTTCAGACATCCTAGAAATCCTTAAGCAGAGGGGGAACTGGCCTTCCATTGACCCCTCCGAGGATGAGTCGGTAAACCTGGAGGCTTTTGGATCTCGACCCTCCACCTCCTGGGTGTCTCCGCCTTTCGACCCGCTCATGCAAGTGGTGGCTCGAAAGGCGTGGGCGGCCCCGGATTCTGTAGAACCAGTTCCCAGGAGGCCCTCTAAATTCATTATGGCCCCTTCAGACAAACAGTTTCTTACCAAGGGTGTCTCTGTTGATGCCATGGTGGTGGCGGCGGCGGCCACCAAGAAGGAACTTGCTGATCCTTCTGTACCTGTCCATCCTCCTAACAAGGACTCTAGGACCATGGATAGGTATGGTAAGCGGATGTTTTCTTCAGCGACCTTTGCTATGCGTTCGCTGAACTATCTCTGTCACTTTACCAGGCTTCAGAGAGACATTCTCAAGGAACTAGGTCAGGTGGTTCAGGATCCGTCAGCTGCTGGGGCTCAAGAAAAGATTGCCTCACAGCTAGGAATCCTAAATTCTATAGCTAACTCCTCCATGCGGCTCATTTCTTATGCAGCCGATGGAGCGAGTAGGGCCTCAGGCACAGGAGTGGCACTTGGGCGTCAGGCCTGGATGCGGCTTTGTAATTTTGCAGATCCCTTTAAGGCATCCTTCACAAATACTCTCTTCGATGGTTCGGCTTTGTTCGGGCCTCAGGTGAAGGACACATTGACCAGGTGTGAGCAAGACGGCAATACTCTTTCTGCCGTAGGAGTCCATTTCTCCACCCCTTCAAGACCCTACCCATAAGGTCAGAAGGGAGGGAAAATGTGGTTTCGTAAATCTCAGGGAGTCACGCTGGACACACGTGGTCAATTTACCCCCAGAGGCAGAGGGGGTAATAACAATAGACGCTGCCCTAGGGGCAGAGGGGGTCCGCAGAATCAGGGTAGCAGGGAGCCTCTCCCTGACAAACCCTTCCAGCATCCCTGAGGTGTTGCCTGACTGTCCACCCTTGGAGGCAGTCGGGGGAAGATTGTCGCTGTACCCAATAGCCTGGCGTTCCTTATCTCAAGACAAATGGGTACAGTCGATCTTATCCGAGGGCTGCAGTATCCCGTTCGAGAGATATCCCATTCCTCATCAATCCCTTCCAGACGTTTCACCCGGTCTAAGGGAATTGGCAAAGCTGGAGGTATCAAAGCTCCTAGCAAAAAGAGCCGTCCAACTAGTTCCAGCAGACCAAGTCGGATCCGGCATCTACTCAAGATTCTTTTTGGTCCCCAAAAGGACGGGAGATTGGAGACCAATTTTAGACCTCAGCACACTAAACAAGTTTGTCAAGAAGGCAAGATTCCGGATGGTCACGCTTCAGTCCTTTCTACCCTTTTTGGGCAAGGACAGCTGGATGTGCTCAATAGACCTTCAGGATGCGTACTATCACATAAAAATTCACAGGCGCTCCAGAAGGTTCCTCCGCTTTCGGCTGGGGACCAGTCATTTTCAATTCAGAGCCCTGCCCTTTGGACTCACTACAACCCCCAGAGTGTTTACCAAATGCATGGCAGTGGTCACGGCTCATCTGAGACGTCAAGGATTCCAGGTGTTTCCATACCTAGACGACTGGCTCCTCTCTGCCACCACCAGGCATCAACTTCTCAAGGCCAGAGACTACACTCTTCACATATGCAACCAATTGGGGATTTCTGTAAACTTCGAAAAATCTTCTCTGTCGCCTTGCCAATCTATTACCTTTATAGGCGCAGAATTAGACACTGTCAATATGTCAGCGAGGCTCACAAATCAAAGAGTTCTGGACATCCAAAAGTACGTTCGAATCATATTACTCAACAAGAAGATCAAGGCCAGGTTTGTCCTGAAAGTTCTAGGTCTTATGGCTGCGGCCATTGTTCTACTGCCGTTAGCCCGCTTCCACATGCGTCTTCTGCAGTGGATGTTGTTCACCCAGTGGTCTTTCCAGCAACTCCCCATGCGACACGAGATACTTGTGACACAATCGTGCAAGAGTCACCTAACCTGGTGGATGTCTTCCCCTCAACTACATCAAGGCCGACCGTTTGTTCCCCCACCCCCGGTTGCCACAGTCACTTCGGATGCCTCTCTGATCGGGTGGGGGGGCATTGTCAAGGCAGGATGGTCCATGGGACTTGACAACCCATAGAATACCATCTGCACATAAATGTCCTAGAGATGAGAGCAGTGCTTTTAACGTTGCAAGCCCTCAGCGACTTTCTTCCTTTGGGGACTATTGCAGTTCAGACGGACAACATGTCTGCAGTCTGGTATATCAACAAGCAGGGTGGGACCAGGTCCTACCAACTGTGTCGAGAAT
This sequence comes from Protopterus annectens, assembly GCF_019279795.1. Classification (NCBI taxonomy): domain Eukaryota; kingdom Metazoa; phylum Chordata; order Ceratodontiformes; family Protopteridae; genus Protopterus; species Protopterus annectens. The sequence goes on from NC_056740.1 coordinate 358,576,222, forward strand.
CTCTCAGACTTTGGCAATGGGCAATCTCCTCTCATCGGTTTCTGATAGCAACGCACATCCCCGGGAAATCCAACCTCTTAGCCGACAGGTTGAGCAGAGCTATTCTCATGCCACACGAGTGGTCTCTCAAACAATCGGTAGTGGACCAGATTTTTCAGAAGTGGGGTGCCCCTTGCTGCGACCTTTTTGCTACACCCCAAAACAGCAAATGCCTAGACTACTTCACTCTCTTTCCTCTACCAGGCCAACCCCCGAGAGACGCTCTAACCCAGGATTTGCCCCGGGGACTTCTTTATGCCTTTCCTCTATACCCATTGATTCCTCAAGTAATTCAGAAAGATACCGTATTGAGAGCCAAGCTGATTCTCATTGCCCCTTACTGGCCTCGACAAATTTCGTTTCCGTCCCTGCATCGTCATCTCCTGGTGCAACCTTGGCATCTGGACCCAGTTCCAGATCTTCTGATCCACCATTCGGGTCGACTGCACCGGTCCATTCCTTCCCTCAACCTCACTGCTTGGTTGCTCCACTTCCTTCCTTAGCCAGGCTTCCTATGATCTCTGATTCTGTTCGAGAGATCATAGTAGCTTCTCTGAAGTCCTCTACCAGAAGGATTTATGCTAGTAAATGGCAATATTTTTCCTTCTGGGCAAAGTCTAGAGACTTAGATCCCTTTACTGCTCCAGTTCATTCAGTCTTGGAATTCTTAGCTGAGATTTTTCAATCGGGTTCTTCTCCATCTACAGTTAAGGTTCAATTGGCAGCTATCTCAAATTTTCATGTGGGCTTAGTAGATCAAAATATTATGTCCCACAAGCTTTGCAAAGCCTTTCTGAGAGGGATATTTCTCCTGAAGCCTCCTGTCAAAGATCCCCCTCCTCAATGGGATTTGAATTTAATACTTGCATCCTTGATACTATCCCCCTTTGAACCAGCTGCTTCATGCTCATTAAAACTTCTTACATGGAAGACAATTTTTCTGGTGGCTGTTACTTCAGCCAGAAGGGTGTCTGAACTACAGGCTCTCTGTGTCCGTTCCCCATACTTGGTTTTCCACAAAGATAGGGTATCATTAAGAACTAATCCATCTATTTTGCCCAAGATTGCTTCCCAGAGGAATATCAACCAATCTATTGATTTGCCAGTTTTTTTCCCTAATTATTCTAGTAAGGCTGAGCAAAAACTTCACTGTTTGGATGTCCATCGTCAGCTCAGGTATTACTTGGACAGAACTAAACAATTCAGGAAGTCTGATCAACTGTTTATTTCTTACTCAGAAAACAGGAAAGGTCTTCCGGTCTCCAAGTTACCCTATCCAGATGGCTGTCTTCTATCATTTCTTATGTTTATTCTCTTAGAGGCAAACAACTGCCCTCGAAACCAAAGGCACATTCTACTAGGAGCCTAGCCACTTCCACAGCATTTCAGGATAGGCTACCTATTGACACCATTTGTGCGGCAGCCACTTGGGCCACACCTCACACTTTTGTTGCTCATTACAGATTGGACTTGGCCTCCAGGGACAGGGCTAGGTTTGGTTCCACAGTTCTCAAGAGTCTGTTCCATTGAGCCACCCAGGATAGAGGTGCTAGGGACGCGGTCCCATCCAGCAAGAATGAAGGCGAGTTTGACAACTTAACATTTAGAAGTTATGTACCTACCATAATGTTCCATGTTAGTTGTCTTCTCTCGCCTTCTTTCTTGTGTCCCTCCCTCCTTCCCCCTAGCCTGGACAGACCTTGAAGTTGTACTCTTTCTTTTGGCCATGGTTCATTCTTCCCATGCACTCCCAGTAGGAAGTGTCACTACTGTGAGTGGTTACTGGCATTGTTTTCCTCTATGGTCTAGTTTGTTTTCTTCCCTTGTGAAGAAGTGTGTATGGCAGGGTTTTTATTGTAGCTACCAAACGAGATCTGAGGTAGTCACGCCTTGCATCATGGGATATAGGGTTGCCTCGAGCTGGTAAAATTAGCTCTCGAGCTTAGCAAGTGCTGAGTCGGAGCCGAGGATCGGCTCTGAACCCATCCAGCAAGAAAGAAGGCGAGAGAAGATAACTAACATGGAACGTTATGGTAGGTACATAACTTCTAATTCTGTTCTATGAATACTTAAGAAAATGTTTTGATTTATCAGTTCATCAGAACAAGGATTTTTATTTGACATTTTTTCATATTTGCTAATATGAGAATTTCTGCACCTCTTATATGCCTCGTGTAAGACTGTTTTTTAGTCCATTGGTAAAAAGGGAAAAATAAATGAAAAGACACTTTGCTAGACTGGAGGAGTAGTCTAACATTCTTACAATACCCAAGTACTTGTTCTTTTATATGTACTTTATAACCATTATGAACTGTAATGCCTTTCTGTCTTTGTTAGTTGTTGTTGTTTGTCTTTCGGCTTTTCGGGTAGGGGTCGCCACAGCGGAACTCCGGTCCGCTAATGATTGGCAGTTGTTTTTTTTTTTTATGGTGTCTAGTTGCCAGCCTGATGCCCAACCTTCAACGAAGGCACGCCCATTCAACGCATTTCTTTCGAACACCCACTCGACCGCGGGGAGGACATGCAGACTCTACACAGAAGGCACTCCCAACCCAAGCTGAGAATCGAACGGGAGAACCTCTTGCTGTGAGGCAACAACGCTACCGCTGCACCACCATGGCTATATCTGTCTTTGTTAGTTATAGTATTTATTTTGTTTTGCTTATCTTTGTTAGCAGTAAAACGTTGTTTCGCTTTTCTCTTGGTTGTATACCCCAGGCTGAGACTGCATATGGTAAATTGAATTCCGTGCTCTTCCCTGGTCAACAAATAAATACACATGTAGCAGCCTAAATGCAGTACACAAATGCAGAATGTAACACCAGGAAAAGCTGTATACATTTTGAGGAGAGGATTATTGACAACTGTCCTGGAAAAATTTAGGGGGGTGACATTAAACTGGCAGGACTTTGTCAATAAATGGATAATGTGGATAAGCATTATGAGATAGGATGTTGAGAATTACTAGCATAAAACAGTTAGTTTATAAAACATAATTTTTGTGTGATGTCATTTAAGGACATAGGAAAAGGAGACAGTGCAAGGTGATAATACTGTATGTTGTAAATGCTACAAAAGTCACTAAAAGTTGAATATTTGGAATTCTTAAATAACAGGCTGGGGCTTAATAGACACTTTTACGTAATGTAGAAGGTGACCAGTGGCTTAAAATGTGTGAGAAGATTAAAGTTTGAAGTTAGTGAGAGGAAGGTTTAGGACAATGTTTCCAAAACTGGGGTCCATATGATAAATTCTAGGGGTCCGCGAGCTCACTTGCACCCACCTGGATTTCAGGCATCATCCACCACTGACCCTGTAAATGAAGAAAGTAAAGTTGGCTGCTCATCCACAATTTATTTAAAAAAAAAAAAAAAAGACAAGAAAGAAACTTCCCTGTTTGTGGTTGAGCAGCTTAATTTCCATGTTTGTGGCTAAGCAGCTGCTTGCCCTTAGTTTTTTTGAGAAAAAGGAACAACGTCCATGTTTGTGGCTTACGCTGAGCATCTGCTTATTTGCCCTGTGCTTTCTGCCAGCTGTTGGAACTTGGAGGGAAATTTAAACAACTGTCCTGTTCCCTCCAAGTAAGACAGGTCCTGTATTTATGTTGGTTGCTGTATGTGTATGGGTACGAGTTTGCTTTCTTTCCCTTTTGCTAGCTAGTAGAAATTACTGGAGAGCTGATGGTCCAGATGATCTTGTTGAAAGATCCTGAAAGTATTTTTTTTTTTTTAAATCAAAGCTTGAATAAGAAGCGGTGCCTGAGAGTAGTTGTAAACTGTCCAAATTTTCGCAGAATGTCCAGATGTTTGCCTTATTTGGTCTGTTTCTCATAAAATGGTGTTTTTCTGGCAAATCCCTAGCAAATCATTGAAGACTGAAGTCAGAAAATAATGGCAGACATTTGAGCTTTAGATTCCATATGCTTCAGAAAATTCATACCAATGCAAAACTTGTTCTATCAACTTTCTAAGTTTATAAGGGTAGTATTTAAAATGTGTCCTTAGTTTTGGCCTTTTGTTCCCCCCATTATGACAGGCTTTCTCCATATTTCTTGCACTGAAGATGTTCAGAGGTAGTGTGTGTGTGTGTGTGTGTGTGTGTGTGTGTGTGTGTGTGTGTGTGTGTGTGTGTGTGTGTGTGTGTGTGTGTGTGTGTGTGTGTGTGTGTGTGTGTGTGTGTGTGTGTGTGTGTGTGTGTGTGTGTGTGTGTGTGTGTTTGTGTGTCAGAGGGAAGGAGGCAGGTGTAGAGGTGTGTGTGTGTCAGTGGGAAGGAGACGTGTGTGTGTGTGTGTGTGTGTGTGTGTGTGTGTGTGTGTGTGTGTGTGTGTGTAAGATGGAAAGAGGTGTGTGTAAGAGGTAGGCAGCATACCCTTCAGTTGTCCAGGTTTTTGCAGAATTTCCAGATTTTTGCCTCATGCTTTTAGTGTGTTTCTAATAAAATTGTGTTTTTCAGGAAAATCCCTGGCACATCATTGAAGACTGAAGTAAGAAAATCTTGGCAGACATTTGAGCTTTAGACTTCAATATCCTTCAGAAAATTTGCACTAATGCAAAACTTGTGTTAACTTTCTAAGTTTGTAAGAGCAGTAATTAAAATGTGTCCTCAGTTTTGGCCCTCTGTCCCCCCATTATGGCAAGTGAAATTTTCACGAAATTTAGTTTCAAGTGCATTTTCAAGGAATTTTGACCTTCAAGGGAAGAGAAGTTTACTGCTTGCTGCTCATGATAAGTCTGTTTACAATGTGCAACTGTTTTGTTTAGCTAGCAAATTGTATCACTATTGTGGTACAGAATTTTGAAGCAATGTTAGTAGCACAACAGGTAGCATACTTGCATTTTAATGCAGAAGGCTGTGAGTTCTACTCCCACAGCATATTGATGGATTGCTGATACTATGTTGCATTTTCAGGTGGTGGGGTGCTGAAGTCCTGAATACGTCCTCCTTTGGGTGAGATGCCTCGTAACTATGAACCTGTTTTCAGTTTGCCATCCATGCAATATTACCAGCTTACCATTTTTTTAATGTAACATAAGTAGGCAATTTATTCTTCAAGGGCATCAGGTACTGAATTTGTAGATGAAACACTGAAATATAAAGTTGTTTGCTAGTAGCAACCTTTTCATTAGTTACAGAGCTCTTTAACATTTGATTATGTGGTTATTCAGATGACTTAATTCTGCAGAGATTGTGCATATTGACTGATATTTGTGGATTGTAATGACAGAAGTTTGAGTGACCTTTTATGGTTGAAATGTTCTGATTTGGGCAGTTTTGTCATTATTGGTTCATATGTTTGTTTCATTGCTTACTGGAAAAATGTGCAAAACTATACAATGTTAAGTTGTCAATCTCGCCTTCATTCTTGCTGGATGGGTTCGGAGCCGACCCTCGGCTCCGACTCAGCCTATACTAAAGCTCGAGAGCTATTTTTACCGGCTCGAGGCTACCCTATATCCCACAATGCTAGGCGCTAACTACCCAGATCTCGTTTGCCGCTTACAGCTGCGAGGTGCGTTTATTACCGGCTCTGCAGGTTAGATTTTATAATTCTTGAATTTCTCCCTTTTAGTCAGATTTTCAGTTATTTTTTTCTTAGCGACCATCCCATTAGCTTCCCTTCATAGCTAATCTCCCTTCCAGTCCCTCTTAATCCCTTAATTTCTTAACCCCTTGTTTGGTTAGAAGGTTAGGCTTTTTGGCCTATTCCCCTTTCTTTAAATTGTCAGTTTAAATTGTGGTGTGACTGACTTAGCTTGTTTTAAAGGGTGTCTGTGTCTGTGTGTGTGTGTGTGTGTGTGTGTGTGTGTGTGTGTGTGTGTGTGTGTGTGTGTGTGTGTGTGTGTGTGTATATTTTTGTACTTTTTAGGATGTCTAAAGACACCAGGGTCTCAGGCTTCAAGAAGTGTGACTCGTACTGTCAGAAAATGTTGCTGACAGACGGTCACATTTCTTGTGTTTATTGCCTGGGCCCTCTGCACCTGCAAGACTCTTGTTCTGTCTGTCATGCGTTCAGTCCCAAGAGTCCTGCAGGAACGCAGAAACAAGTTAATTTTGAGGGGCTTATTAAAGCCTGAAGGTTCCCCGACCAAGTCATCGTCGGGGAAGCCTTCGAAGCCATCCAAGCCGTCGGCTCTGTGTTGAGAGCCTTCGACTGGTGGTGCTCTGACTGCTGCTACATCGGTTCCGTCTGGAGCCGATGTTTCCAAGACACAAGTCTTCCTCATCAGCTCCGGCTGGAGTCGACGTTTCTCATACTCAGTCTTCTACATCGGCTCGAGCCGGAGCCGATGTTTCTAGGACTCAGTCGGCGCCGATAGTGGTGCCGGTGCTATCTGCCAGCCGTAAACGGTCCAGGTCTCCGTCCTTGGAATCTGTTCACTCTGCTCTGAGGTCTCCCTTACTCTCAGAGTGGAGCCATCAAACCCATTCCTCTAGGTCTTCCAGGCTCTCGGACCATGACCTTGAGAGGGTTGTTAGTAGGCTTCTTAAGTCTCAGGCACTAGCCCAGATGCTCCATAGCCCTTCTCAACAGACAGTGGCTATTCCCACCCCATCTTCGATTCCTCCCCCGACTCTTCCATTGAGTTCGGAGCCAGAGCTTGTGGGAGCTGTGGCCGTCGACACGTCGGAGCCGATACCTCACCTTTCGGCTCCGTCGTCGGCTCCGGTCTCTTCCATGGTCCCATCCTTGGAGGGATCCGGGCACATGGACTTCCTCATCGGCTCCGAGGGGGCGAGTGGCATCGGACCCTTGTCCGACCCCGTTCTCCCTCTTGGAGCTTCGGCGCTGGTAAGTTCGGCCCCGACATCGGCTTCGTAGCCGTCCCTATCGGTGCCGGGAGGGGTCCTTATCTCTTCGGAGTGGGGACCTTCTACCCTGCCTGATAGGGGCGCCTTCGAAGTCATGAGGAATGTGCTGGCCCCTGTGCCTGCTCCACGGTCGGCTCCCTCAGCTCCTTCCTCTGTAGTGCCTGCTGCGGTCTCTACCCACCCTCTCATTCCTGAGCGTAGAGATCCAACGCCTCAGGTTTCCCCATTGGGAATATCCTCCTCTTCCGAGGTTTCCCCTGATCCTTCAGGGGAACCCCCTCGGAAGAGAAAATGTAAGAGGAAGCATGTGGACTCCCCTGAGTCCATTACATTGGATACCGACTTGGATGAGTCGGAAGGGTCCCCACGGTCCCCCTCTGAGAATGTCTCTTTTTCAGACATCCTTGAGATCCTGAAGCAGAGGGGGAACTGGTCTACCCTTAATCCTTCCGAGGACGAGTCAGTTTACCTAGAGGCATTTGGCTCTTGCCCTTCCACCTCCTGGGTGTCTCCGCCCTTTGACCTCCTCATGGAAGTGGTGGCACGGAAGGTGTGGACTGCCCCTGATACGATGGAACCTACCCCACGGAGGCCTTCAAAATTCGTAACAGCTCCTTCGGACAAACAGTTTTTAGCCAAGGGTGTCCCGGTTGACACCATGGTGGTGGCTGCAGCCACTAAGAAGGAACTGGCTGATCCTTCAGTACTTGTCCATCCTCCTAGCAAGGAGTCTAGGACTATGGATAGGTACGGCAAGCGGATGTTTTCTTCATCGACCTTTGTCATGCGGTCGCTGAATTGTGTGTGCCACTTCACCTGCCTTCAAAGAGACATGCTCAAAGAAGTTTGTGAGGTCTTACAGGATCCAACAGCTGCGGGGTCTCCGGACAAAATAAACTCCCAGCTGGCAACCCTGAATTCCACTGTCACTCCGATGGGGCGAGTAGGGCTGCAGGCACAGGCGTGGCCTTACGGCGTCATGCCTGGATGTGGCTTTGTAACTTTGCAGAACCCTTTAAGGCGTCCTTCACTAACTCCCCCTTTGACGGCTCAGCTTTGTTTGGACCTCAGGTGAAGGATACCTTGACCCGATGCGAGCAAGAAGGCAAGACTCTCTCTGCCGTGGGAGTCTGTTTTTCCACCCCGTCTAGACCATACCCTAAGGGTCAGAAGGGTGGAAAAATGTTGTTCCGTAAACCACAAGAGGTCGCGCCTGATGCAAGAGGTCAGTTCCCCTCTAGAGGCGGGGGGGGACAATAACAGACGCCACCCTAAGGGCAGAGGAGGTCTGCAAAATCAGGGTAACAGAGAGTCTCTTTCTGACAAACCCTTCCAGCATCCCTGAGAAGCTGCCCGCCTTTGGAGGCACTCGGGGGAAGGTTATCACTGTACCCAGAAGCCTGGCTTTCACTCACCCAAGACAAATGGGTACAGTCGATTATATCCGAGGGTTACAAAATTCCTTTTATCCACACCCCAACTCAGCCAAAAGGACCCCTCCCAGACGTTCCACCCAGTCTAAGGGAACAAGCAGTACTAGAAATATCAAAACTGCTAACAAAAAGAGCCATCCAGCCAGTCCCAGCAGACCAACAAGTTCTTTTTGGTACCAAACAAGACAGGGGACTGGAGACCAGTATTGGATCTCGGCAGACTAACCAAGTCTGTAAGAAGAACGAAGTTCCGGATGATCATACTACAGTCCATTCTACCCTTTCTGGGTCAGGACGATTGGATGTGCTCTGTAGACCTTCAGGATGTGTACTACCACATCAAGATGCACAGATGCTCCAGGAGGTTTCTCCGCTTCCGGCTGGGAGCCAGTCACTATATCAGTTCAGAGCCCTGTCCTTTGGTCTCACTACAGCCTCCCGAGTGTTCACCAAATGCATGGCAGCGGTTACGGCTTATCTGAGGCGTCAATGATTCCAGGTGTTTCCATACCTAGACGACTGGCTCCTCACTGCCACCACCAGGCATCAGCTTCTCCTATCCAGAGATTACACCATTCATACTTGCAAAGGGCTAGGTATCTCCATAAATTTCGAAAAGTCTGCCTTGTCAGTCTATTACTTTCATAGGCGCCACCTTGGACACAGTCCGGCTCTCCACAAAACTAACTGAGCAAAGAGTTCTAGATATTCGCAGGCATGTTCACATCCTCCTTCAGAACAACAAAATCCAGGCCAGGTTTGTCCTGAAGGTATTAGGTCTCATGGCGGCAGCCATTACTCTACTTCCCCTAGCTCGCTTTCATATGCAGATCCTTCAGTGGATGCTTTTTTCCCAGTGGTCCTTTCAACAGCTTCCAATGTCACACAACATTTTAATAACCCTGTCTTGCAAGAAACACCTTTCTTGGTGGATGGTCTCCCCTCAAGTCCTTCAAGGCAGACCATTTGTTCCTTCTCCCCAGTCGCCACGGTGACAACGGCTGCCTCCCTGATCGAGTGGGGGGGGGGGCATTTTCAGGGCAGGACGGTCCAGGGCACATGGCAACCTTTCGAGTGCACCTGCACATAAATGTCTTTGAGATGAGAGCAGTACTTTTAGCGTTGCAAGCCCTTCAGGACTCTCTTCCCATCGGGACTATTGCAGTTCAGACAGACAATATGTCCGTAGTGTGGTACATCAACAAGCAGGGCGGAACCAAGTCCTATCCCTTATGTAGAGAGGCACTCAGACTTTGGCAGTGGGCGATCTCCTCTCAGCAGTTTTTGATAGCAACTAACATCCCCGGGAAGTCCAACATCATAGCGGACAGGTTGAGCAGAGCCATTCTCATGCCACACGAGTGGTCTCTCAAACAAGCAGTAGTGGAAGAAATTTTTCAGAAATGGGGTCGACCTTGCTGCGATCTTTTTGCAACACCTCAAAACAGCAAGTGCCATGACTTCTTCACCCTCTTCCCTCTTCTTGGCCACCCCCCCAGAGACGCTCTAGTCCACGATTGGCCCCGGGGACTTCTGTATGCCTTTCCCCCTTTCCATTAATCACTCAATTGATTCAGAAAGCTTCTGCCGTGAGAGCCACCATGATCCTCATTGCTCCTTACTGGCCTCGACAGATATGGTTTCCGTTCCTGCATCATTACCTCTTGGGGCAGCCCTGGCATCTGGACCCAGTGCCAGATCTCTTGACCCATCAGTCGGGACAGCTGCACCACTCCCTCCAATCTCTCCACCTCACAGCTTGGTTGCTCCAATTCCAACCCTAGCCAGGCTTCCCCTTATTTCCCATTCTGTGCATGACATACTTATAGCTTCCCTAAAGTCATCTACCAAAGGATTTATGCCAGCAAGTGGAAGCGTTTTTCCTTCTGGGCAGGAGCTAGAAATATGGATCCTTTTACTGCCCCTATCCAATCAGTCCTAGACTTCCTAGCCGAACTGTTTCACTCAGGGTCTTCTTCCTCCACCATCAGAGTACAGTTAGCGGCTATTTTGAACTTTCATGTAGGCTTTTCGGACTCCAGTATCATGTCCCATAAGCTTTGTAAAACCTTTCTTAAAGGTATCTTTTTGCTTAAGCTCCCAATCAGAGACCCCCCACCGCAGTGGGACTTAAATTTGGTTCTAACTTCCTTGATTCTTCCCCCCCTTTGAACCTGTGGCTTCCTGCTTCTTGAAATTGCTCTCTTGGAAGACTCTTTTTCTAGTTGCCATAACATCTGCGAGAAGAGTATCAGAACTTCATGCCCTTTGCAATTGTCCACCTTATCTAGTTTTCCATAAAGACAGAGTGTCCCTCAGGACTAACCCGTCCTTTTTACCCAAGGTTTCTTCTGAAGCGAATCTAAACCAGACTATCGATCTCCCAGTTTTCTTCCCCAACTACTCCAACAGAGCAGAACAAAGGCTGCATTTTCTGGACGTTCATCGTCAGCTCTGCTACTATCTGGATAGAACCAAGCATGCTAGGAAATCTGAGCAGCTCTTCCTATCTTATGCGGCAGGGAAGAAAGGCCTTCCAGTTTCCAAAATAACCCTTTCTAGATGGCTGGCCTCTGTGATTACTTTCATCTATGACCTTAGACGCCAAAAGCTACCGTCAAGGCTCAGGGCTCACTCAACTAGAGCATTAGCTACGTCAATAGCTTTTCAGGCTAGATTATCTATAGATTCCATTTGTGCGGCAGCCACATGGGCCTCTCCTCATACCTTTATCTCTCATTACAAATTAGACATGGCCTCCCGAAGCCGGGCAAATTTTGGTTCCACCGTTCTCAAGAGTCTGTTCCGATGAGCCACCCAGGGTGAAGGTGCTAGGGACGCGGTCCCATCCAGCAAGAATGAAGGCGAGATTGACAACTTAACATTGAGAAGTTATGTACCTACCATAACGTTCCATGTTAGTTTTCTTCTTCTCGCCTTCTATCTTGCGTCCCACCCCTCATCCCCCTAGCCTGGACAGACCTAAGGATCCTTGGGTGTCTTCTTTCTGCCTCAGTATTAGCCCCCTTGGCTATCCTTACTGGTAGCTTTAGGTTTAGGTGACTTACGAGTGAGGTTTCCTCTTCTCCTTATTTTGGAGATCAGAACTGCTATGGTTTCAGCTATCAAATGAGATCTGGGTAGTTAGCGCCTAGCATTGTGGGATATAGGGTAGCCTCGAGCCGGTATAAATAGCTCTCGAGCTTTAGTATAGGCCGAGTCGGAGCCGAGGGTCGGCGCTGAACCCATCCAGCAAGAAAGAAGGCGAGAAGAAGACAACTAACATGGAACGTTATGGTAGGTACATAACTTCTCATTTAAAACACACTCTACCAACTGGTGTCGTATTATACAAGAGATATAATTGAATTATTGTATATTAAAATGTAATTATACAGCAGGAAGGTGAATCAAAAAAATTTTGCATGGTCCTAAAAATGTTCACAAGGGATCTATGCTTTGAAAACAGCCCAAAAGTAAACTTAATCCACCACTGGTCAGATACATTTTCTTTGAATGTGGTTTTCAGTGCTGTTTTAGTGAATGTGAGTTTCAAAGGCAGAGCAGTTTTAATGCTAAGTCTGTTTTCATTGTGAGACTGTATTGCTTTGTTTAGCTTTAAAACGGCTATCAGTATTTGTGCTATAAAATTTGAAATAAAAGTTTTAAATTAAATCCAAATATCTGTAATCATTGTAGAAGTAAAGCAGAAAACAGTATGCACACTGAGAATTTTGAACAGTGTTTATTTGCACTGGGGAGAAATAGCCAAGTAACAGAACACTGAAATGGCTGTGTGGCGGGAGGGTATTATTTGGGGGAGTTGGGGAGGTTGATCCAAACATAATGTATGTGCATTGCCACCTATAGGGGTCCACTAAAATATTTCATTTATAAAAGGGGTCGTCCAGCTTGCAAAGTTTCAGAACCACTGGTTTAGGAGAAATTTAAGAAAGTGTCTTTTTAACAGAGAAGGTAGCGGCTGTTGGAACAGTCTTCCAGAAGAGGTTTCTGTGCCAAAGCAGCTGTTGAATTCAAAAATATGTGAGGCAAATACAAGTAACGTCACAACAGATGTGGTGGGAGATGTTAACTTTAAACTGCAGCCTCTCAAATCAGTATGAAAATTGGCAGACCGAGTAGGTTAATTGAAAAGTAAAGTTTGTATTTGTGTCCAATGAGTGTAGGCACAAAAGCTGAAAATATAAAAAATGTGTGTTTGCTTGTATTGATTTATGGAACTACACAAGGATTGAGCTACAGTTAATTGACACTAGAAAGTCAGCATGCTGAATAAATTGGAGCAGGGGGTGATGGCAAAAGGAAACAACCAGTTTGTCTAAATGATGGTAGTGTCACTGAAAGTGTTTTTCCAAAATAAGATGTAGGATTAGGGTTAACATGTATTACTAGCTAATGCATGCTAACTGTAATGCTAGCCCTAACTTTGCACATACTTTAGAAAAAACATTTCTGTAACACTACCACTAAACAAGACACTTGAATAGTCAGTCACACAGGTGCCAACACACTTATTCAACACTAATTCTTTTCCCTTACTTAGCGTTTACTCTAACCCTACCCATGTACACTCAGACAAACACTACCACCCTCAGTGTATCTGTTAGTTTTCTCATTAGTATCCAGCCTTAGCATACTTGCATGCATTACATTTTCCATCATTCCAATATCCACCTTAGAACTCAAATAACATGTTTTTTGCATTGTATCTTTGTTTTCTGATCTGTTTCAGTGCGTCAAAGTCATTCCAGAGGCTTCTTTTACAATTTTAATGGGTTCCCTCAAAATGGCAGATGATGAAGGCCTCCCTTGGTAATGGGATCTTGTTTCTTGCTTTTATTCTTTCTTCTCAGAATACATTTAACTCTTCTTTATATGAGTCATGCTAGACATAAGGAAGTGGTGTTTTCTCATACCATTAAGCTAGAATAGCAGGACTGTGAAGCACTGTCATCTAACACACCTTCTACAACAGAGCTACTTCGATGTTTCCCTGTCTGAGTCTCATCCATGTGTCTGTCAGAGCTTGTTCTCTGCTTTAAATAGCCATTATCTATTTCTAGCAAAGTAAAGTAGGTAAGTAGCAGGCTTTTATAAAGGGATTCTCTTGTAGTTCTAAAAGAATTGACAGACCTTCCCTCACATTCTCATGCTGAGATGCGAAAACTCTCATTGCAGTAAATGATCCTTGCTGTACATTTACAGGTGTCAAGTAGTACGACTCCAAATTAAGTCTTTCTGCTACTTCTCAATGCCTTCAGTGGGAAGTTTTTTTTCCTGTCAAATAAATGATGCAGAATTAAAATGTGCTTCACTTGTTCCTTAATTATTTCTGTCATGTTCACACCCCTACTTTTTTTTTCTATTTCATATTTATTTATACTTTGGTAACCAGGAAAGTGAACTGGTCCCAGGACCCTTTTCAGCCACAACTGAGGTTACATTAGCAAAGGTAATAACAAGTAATAAATGCACTTGGCAATACAAAGAAAAAAGTGACAAAGACATTGACAAAGATTGCATGTGCAATACATAGCCAGTGTGTGACAGTGAATAAGTAAAATATTAAGCAACATTTACTAGAATGTATACATTAATAATGCTTAACTTTACTGTATTAAGTTTAGTATAAGTAATAAATTGTATGCACCCATATTGCGCGCACACACACACACACACACACATATATATATATATATATATATATATATATATATAAATATTGTGTTTGCGTATAAATGTGTGTATGTGTGTGTGCGTGTGTCTGTGTATATATATAGTGTGTGTGTGTGTGTGTGTGTGTGTGTGTGTGTGTGTGTGTGTGGATATAATGTGTGTGTATGTATATAACGTGGATGTGTACAAAAACATGTGAGAGAGTGTGTGTGCATGTGTGTGTATAACAGAAAACTAGGTTATATGTCTGTGTGTGTACTTCATGTCCTTTAAAGAAAAACACATCAAAATGGAAATTTTATGTAAGTGTATGTGTTTGTCTACACATAAAAACACACACACATATGTATTAAATGTGAAAAAGCAACCTTAAAAGCAGGAAAACTGCAGCACCAAGAAGACATCACTTTGGGACAAGAATGTGATGTAAAAGAACTTGAGTAAGAGGAAATGTATAAATATTTGGGAATTGTTGAAGGATCAATAATAAAACAACAAATGCGAATAAAACTTAGTGAGGAATATTTTAGAAGACTTAAATTAATCCTGAAAATAACATTGACATCGAGAAACAACATTCAAGCTATAAACCAAGTTGCTGTTCCCGTCCTAACTTATAGTTTTGGAGTGATTGACTGGCCCCAAAATATGGATCGATTAGACAGGAAAACAAGAAGGATGCTTCATGCTCATCAGTTGATTTATAAAAATCAGTTAATACCCAGATTATATATTCCGTGTTCTGAAGGGAGGGATGGGCCTCTTTGAAATTGATTACATATATAAATCTGCAGTAGTGGGACTGCACACACATCTGCTGACCTCATAAGACCCAAACGTAGTGAAAGTTTGGAAACATGAGGAGAAGAAATCTAAGATGACTTCTCTACTTAATTTAGCAGAAGCATATTGGCATCTAGCAGGAATGGAAATCAAACCAGAAGTAAATACAAATCAGGCAGCAACGGAATGTGCCAAAAAACAAAAGAAAGAATGTAAGGTGAAGGACCAGATAAGAAGGCAAGAAATGTGGAAAATCCACAAATATAGTTGCAAGTATTGAAAATGTCAGGAAGAACTTCATGTTGATCAGGATCGAACGCAGGAATGGTTAAGGAGAGGCAAATTCAAACCAAGAGATGAAAGGTTAATATTGCTGGCCTAAGACAGTGGGCTATGTACATGTTGATTTATAAAGTCCATTGAACATGTGGGAGAAACAGACAAATGTAGGTTTTATAAAACAGAATTGGAAAATGTTGCACACCACATTGCTGGTTGTGACATATTAATGGCAGAAGGACTGTGTACCGAAAGGCATAATAATGTGGCAAGACTGTTACACTGGGGATTGTGCAAACATTATGGTATTGGAAGTGGATGAAAAACACTGGAAACATGAGCCACAAAGCATCATAGAAAATTATGGTTTATATCACATGGGATCACCCATTACCAACTGTTCAAAAGACAGATGCTATAAAACTGGATATAGTGGTCCATGAAAAGAAGACTAAAGTAGCATTGATCATTGAAATTGCCGCACCCAATGACTACAGTGTCTTGCATACAGAGAGACACAAAGTCATAAAATATCAGGATTTGTAGGCAGAAATGAGAGCAATATGGAAGAAAGATACCCAGACAGTTCCAATAGTAGTAGGAGCAACGGGTCTTGTAAAAAAGAATCTACAATCATAATTAGATACGTTACCAATACATGTAACCCTGTAAGAATTGCAGGAGTCATTACTGGGCACATTGTAGGTGCTGCAAAGAGCACTTATGGCTGACATCAAAGTTAGAAACAATACTAATTTCGGGAACTTTAATTGTACTGTGAGTTAGGAATGGAGTCCATTCCCGTCATGGTATTAGAAACCCAAAAGACTTGGAGAAATTAAAAAATATATAGATATATGCATGTAAAAGTAGGGTAGCAGTACATTTAAGTGGCATAAAGTGTAAACATACTAGGAGTGCTCTCTTTAAACATAAAAGTGAACATACATCTGCTAATTTTGTATTTGTAGGTATAGATTGTTTGTGGAGCACTAATCTGTCTGAAGCTAATAAACACACTTTTTTATATAAGAAGGAAATATTCTGGATCATAAATTTGGGAGCACTGTACAAACCTGGTTTGAACAAACACTATATGTATAATAATGTTGCTTTAAAAGTGTGACTCTTAATTTTCTTAGAGTTTTAGGAGGTTTTTGTAATGAAAAAAGAGGGATTTATTCAATATGTATTCTTTAATATATATTAAAATGAAAATGTGATTTTGTCCTATGACTTTAAGAAATGGGTATATAAATGATTGTACTACAAGGGACTGTATTATTCCACTGAAGACGCCAGGGGGGCGAAACCGGTTTGGAGTTTCTTGTTTGATGTGACTGTTTGTCGGCCAAGGGCACTTGCCTGAATAAATACTGCTGAAAGTAATACCTAGACTTTTATTTTTATTTTTACTTCATTATTTGCGGTATTTGTGAACTTTAGTGGTGCTGGACATTTGCTGTGGTGTCTTATGTATTGGTATAGTCTGAGCACACTGTGAGCCTATGTGCACCAGAAGGTTGTTGGAATATATATATATATATATATATATATATATATATATATATATATATATATTATATGTGTGTGTATAAGATGTATATAGCATGCAGAATACTATGTCAGATGCAGCACTTTGTTTAAATGCACTTTTCTGACTGGGTGTGTACGTGTGTGTGCATTTAAACACAGTTTATTACTTCTGATTTCCTTTTCTTAATGTTTTAAATGCAAGAGCACATAGTAAACATGCACTAAAGTAAATTTAGCTGTATATTATGGTTGCCATCAATGGTTACATTTCCTTTGTGGACTACAAAATGCTCATACACTTTTAATGTGAGGATTGACTCAAAGTCAGTGGGAATCTCTTACCATAGATCTCTGTGTACTAGATATGCATCACCCTCTGAGAGGATGTCACAAAAAGCATAAAAGACTTTCTTATGAACATTATTGGTGCACCTAGTCTATAGGGCTGCCACTTGCCTCTCTTTCTGCAGTTCTGTTCTATGTGTGTGTGTATGTGTGTGTGTGTGTGGGGGGGGGGGGGGGCTTGAAAATGGTAAATGTGTTGATACTTCACAAGAAAAAAATATTTTTCGACTTCTCTCTAAATGTCTGAGAAATTTTTGATACTACATTTAAGTTATTTTAACATATAAACTGTTATAAATAACTAATATTTAAAGCTTAGCATTTCAGTACTGTGTTGCTGCTTATGTAAATTTATCAGGTGACAACTGTTTTTAAACTCCTGACTGATCTAATTGCTTTGTTTTGCTATGAAAGGAGAGTATTAAGTTCTCCTCTCTGCAATAAAAACGGAAAATAGTTCCACAGCTTTCTTTTTTTTATGTCATCTGCTGTGTTCCTGACATTAGTTGGATTAATTGCCCATCTTAAGATTGACAGCAGTACCTGGCAGGTTGAACTATAGATTTAAGTGTGTCTATGATACATCATGCAGATAGAAATTCCTCTGGAAAGAATGTGAGAAGTTAAGCTTAAAAAAGTAGGTAGGCTTTCCCTTCCTATGATTCCAGTGCAAGGAAGTAAAAGTTTTGAAAAGTACAAGCAGGTTTCTGGCTACACAATACTGGAACCATATTCTTGGGAGAAAAAAAAAACCTAAGGATTAAGTTAAACTGTTGGAGAGGGTGGAGGTTTCCTTTAATGCTCAATGAAAAATACACTCGACTGATTTCAATGTCATTCACTCTGTTGATGAACTGAACATTTGACAGAGTGACTAACACATACACACACATATGTTATGTGTGTGTGTGTGTGTGTGTGTGTGTGTGTACATAAATATTCAGCAACAACTCCTATAAAGATCCAACCTAGCTAGATTGTTCATTGTGTAATACCTTCAACCTCCAGTATTAGAAGCCCATGGGGGTGTATGCAAATCACCCCTTAAGGACATGTCAGTGTTTCAGCTGTATGGCTTCTGGATGCCCGTAGCATTTTACTTTTAAGTTTTTAATTCTTTTGGGTACATTCAGCCCAACAAAGCCAAACAAAATAAAGATGAAACACTGGTATGTCCTTAAAATGTCATTAGCCTATAATTGCTACCTATTGTTATCCTATCACCCCACTAAAATTCTCGAGAAATGTATGTACTCTGAGCATATGAAACATATAACCAAACACAACCTGCTCTCCAACACCCAGCACGGTTTCAGGCCCAAACACAATACTACTACTACTACTGCCTTCCTCACCTTCAACAACATAGTAACCCAATACAGAAATGTGGGCAGCCTTGTTTCTTCACTTTTCCTTGACCTTTCTAAACCATTTAACACAGTGTCCCACCAAAAGCTCCTCTCTGAACTTGCAACAGTAGGTCTCACTTACCCCTCCTTCTCCTGGTTTCAGTTATTTATGCAGTTGTCAGCAAGCAACTAAATGGCACCAAAACCTTTCAGCATTTCAACTAGTCTCTGTTGGTGTTCCAAAAGGGTCAGTACTCGGCCCCCCCTTTTATTGTAACCGGGTTTGTTTTAACATACATTTTCTGATGGATTTGAAGTACTCAAATGTATGTCATTATATACTGACTTCAGTCCTCAGACCATCCCAGTGATTTGGAAGGAAACCACACATTTTATGAGGAACAGACCAAAAATATGAGCCAAAAATCTGGACAGTTGAGCAGTGATTTTTAAGCATGTGAAGCAGTGTTAATATTTTGGTTGGCGTGAACATTGGCTGTAGATGATTGTCACTGTTGAGGTGACACCCCAACCTCAATTGCAAACATAGGAAAAAGGGGGTGTGGATGGATGGATTCTTCTCTGCAGCTCTGTACTGACCTGATGGTTGTGTATTGTAGGTACAAGCTTATGGTCCAGGTTTGGAAAGAACTGGCTGCACAGTGAACAAACCAGCAGAATTTACAGTTGATCCTAGAAATGGTGGGAAAGCATCTCTGAAGCTTTATACACAGGTACGAAGTGGGTTCCAATTTGAGCCAATACATGCTCTTTGTCAGCCATTTTACTAACCTCTGTGCTGTTCTTACAGGATGCAAGTGGAAACCCTGTTGAAAACCAGACAGTGCTCAAGAGTGATGGAACATATGCCTGCTCATACACACCGACCAAGGCAATGAAGCACACTGTTGCTGTCGCTTGGGGTGGTGTCAACATACCAAATAGCCCATTTAGGGTAAGTTTCTGAGCAAGAAAACAAAAAAGGGGCATATATAATGTTAAGGGCATGTACATTGTTTAATGCTTTGACGACCAAATTTTCTGCTGTCATAGCTAGGTAATGGCATATTTATTTGGTATTGTATATAGACTCATGTAGTTAATAGTGAGAGAGATTACAGCCCTGATGAACCTCTCAGAGGTTGTCCCAGTCCATTTCTCATTATGTGAGATCTCCTGTTCGTCTGTGATAAGATCTTGGAACTTCACGTAAGGAGCAAAGAGGGTTGTCTGTCTCATCTTTGTGTCTGTCATCTTAAGTGCTGACTTAAGGTTTATTTTATTTCCTTGAATGTGCAGACTATATAGTGAATGTAGACAAAGGACTTAACTGTGAGAATCAGCTTTGTTATCAATAAATAAAAGAGGGCTTGCGAGATTGTCTTACTTAACAAATATCTAGTAGGAGTCTCAGGGATGCAGTGCAAATGTCGGTGATGGTCCCCTCATCCACTAAGTAGATATGAGAAAAACTTTCTATGGCTTATCCTTCTAATGACTAGATGAAACTTTTCTAGGATTCCCTTGGGATCTAGTAGAGTTATTAAGTGCAGACATTCCTTCAGTGATCATAGATAACAGTAATGATACTAATTCTTAATTTCTGCATGCATTATTGCTTGTCCTAAAATTTACTTAGTGAAATTGTCTTCTGGCAGGCTACATATATAAATTAGTCTCCTTGTTTATGAGGTGGTGGTGCCCATGTCCATCCTGGACCGAGGAAGTCAGTATTAGCTACCATAGACCCTTAGCTCAGTGAACTTCACTCGCATAATCACCTAACCATTAACAGTTTGGGCAGCTTGGGATAAGTATGGCTAGCCTTGTAAGGGGTCTGGGGCCATTAACCTAGTAACCTCCTATGAACATGTGTTTAATTTCATCTCAGTGTTTGCCTGTAATATTTCCACTTTTTTATTCTAATTATTTTGATGAATTTGGTTAGTAAATAGAGTTAAATTGGTATCTGAAAAGCTGCAGCTTTGTTCACGTCCAACCATTCCTTTGTTTACTACATAGGCAAATAAATAAGTGAAACTTTCTCCGTCTAACAAGATTCCCAAGAGTTTCACCTGTTAGGCTCCTGTAGGAGCTGGTGAGGGGTGATGTGAGTGACTGGTTGCTAATGGCTTACCCATCCTAGGGAGAGAAAGGTGACTGTGGCAAACATCTAGTGGTGGTGTGTAAACATAGAACTTAAGTCTGTTGAGCTCACACTGCCATGTGTAAGTCACACAGTGAACCAGGGGGAAATTCAGCATGAGGAGGAATAGTTCTCCTCTGATGAAAGCTATAGTGAAGCATTGAAGTGGCACCACAGGAGAGGGGGTGTTCACTAGTGGAGAGGGTAGACCAGCAAGCTGGCCTACTCCCTACCATCCAACTTTCACCAAAGTGGATGAGCTGGGGGGGGGGAGGGGTTCCCTACCAGGAATGTATGAGCCATAGAGTTGTCACATCTCTTGGGTATTTCCAGCTCCCACTACTGTGGAATGGGATAATTGGATGTGGGCAGAGGAGCCATCTGGCTCAATCCTACAGGAGGTGGTGAAAAAAACAATCCTAAATTGTTTTACAAAAGTGGTGTTACATCCACCATAGACCAGTACATATATTTTCCTTTTCTCTTCAATAGTCCCAGGACTTAAACAAGAAAAATTTCCAGTCTGTATGTGTGATATTATTTCAGTTGCTAGCAGGCATTTTCTAAAGCTTCCTGAAAGGTTGACTCAAGATTTGTTTCTGTTTTTGAGAAGAGCAGAGAACCTATTCCTTTTTTTTGCAGACTTCATCTAATGGCAGGCACATTGCATTGTTTTGTACTACCCGAGAAAGAAAATGCCATATTTGTCTTCTAGAAGAAAGGCAACATCAGTGATCTGTTTTCAGGAGTGTTCTCACTGTGGACTTTTTTTATATATAGTTATTATTTCAAGTTCAGATGTTCAACTGCTTTGACAAGCTAGATCCGTGGAGGATGCTTTTTGACCTC